>NC_056737.1:1103345461-1103533232 GCF_019279795.1 Protopterus annectens | reverse complement strand
GCAACAGTGCAAGATAGATCCTGATCCGTTCTAATACTGCTCATTGCTTTTATCATGTCTCTCATTCTGAGTATTTTTGTTGATCTGTTTCCTCTTCTATAGTCTTCTAAATGTGACACTTCTTGTATTAACTGCTTTATAGTTTTCTCGATTCGATATTTCCATGATGGTGTTTGATTTCTCCCCATCCTTTCCCTCACTACACTGTGTTCTTGTGGTAGAACTTTATCAGTTATTAATTTAGCTGCACAGTAATATATCCTGCTTACTTCTGTTATATCGCATGGATCTCTAAGGACAATCTTAATTACTTTTTTCATTTGTTTTATCAAAATTTTGACTTTAGGGGTTTTATTAACTTTCTGCAGTCTATTTCTTTCATTTATCTTAATCTATCTATCTATCTATCTATCTATCTATCTATCTATCTATCTATCTATCTATCTATCTATCTATATTACATCAAGCAACTCTACTCTTAGCTCATTTTCTTCTAAACTGAAGGCACATTTTTTGTTCTCCATTTCCTGTGGGCATTCTATAGAAGTTTTTATAGCATCTTCTCGTGGTACATTCTCTTCAATTTCATCCTGTGCCATCCATTGTTCTGTCATATGGGAACTCACTAGCCTGTCATCATCCATTGCTCTGTCATGTGGGAACTCACTGGCCTATCACTCAACATTGACTGCTCCAGAGTTGCCACATTTTCCTGTTCCTTCCCTTGCTGTCCAGCTTCAAGTGAAAGTTTACACTGGTTTACTGTGGAAGGCTCCAAAATATCTTCATATGGCATCTGCTCAGTTGCTTCCATTTCCACTGGTTTCTTCTTAATTTGGATGTCTATTGCTCTATCCTGCTGTGGTGCTTTCTGAGTTAGATTTTCTACACTGAATCCTTCACTTCGTAAGCACTCCATAACCTCAGTTTCTATTTCTTTAACTTCTCCATTACTAATCTCCGTCTCTACTTTTCCTCTTTGTCTTATTTTTTTGTATTAGAAAGTTTTCCATGTCCGGATTCCTTTGTCTGTATTTCTCTTCAAATATATTTGGTGCTGCTCTTTTTGTATTGATTAATTTTGCTTTCTCCTTTGCATAGATATTACACCATTTTAAATCTCTTTCTTTCTCATGTAAATATTTCTTCTTCAGATGTCTCCTGATCTTCCTGTTTCTCCTTACTTTGGGGAGTCACTCCATCATGCTGTGATGTAATCAGTGTTAGACCTTCTACACCAAATCCTTCACTTTGCAGGCACTCCATAACTTCAGCTTCTATTTTTTTAACTTCTACTTTCCCTCTTTGTAATATTTTTTTTATTGTGAAATGTTCTATATCTGAATGCCTTTGCCTGTATTTCTATTCAAATAACTTTGGGGCTGCCTTTTTTGTGTTGATTAATTTAGCTTTTGACTTTGCATAAATATTGCACCATATCAAATCTCTCTTTCCCATAATCATATTTCTTTTTTATACTGTTCAAAAATCTCTAGGTTTTGTTGTTTATATTTTTGCACTTCCTCAAATGCTTCTTTTTCCAAATAGATCAAAGTTTCTTGGTCTGTATAATGTTTTTCGCAAATCTGTTGTATTAATGAACACAAATTTTTATTTGAAGCTTCTGACAGTTTTTCTTGTGGAAGTATTTTTCTTTCCTCTAATTTCTCTCGTAATCTTTTTGTATATCTTGCGACTGGAAATTCTGGGGTTTTTGAATAATAGTAACAATACATACTTTCTTTCTTATCCTCAGAAGTCCACTCTATCATCTTTATGGCTCTTCTTTGGCCTATCAGTCTTTGTGATTTTTGTGTACTGCTACATCCTTCTACAACAGGGGGGCCATCCTCCCCCTGGGCCTAGCCTGGCCCCATTGTAGGAATGTTTCCGTATTTTGAGGATTCTATACTGTCATTTCTTCCAGTCCTGGTACCAGTGCGCCTACCAGGATTGGGCACTTTTTTTTATCCTGGGTCTTGTGCATCCAGCTAGCTTTTTTAATTTTTGACCTACTTCTGTCCATGATGTATGCTATATAAATACAGTCTATATATCAGTGTCATCTTGGTGAGATTTTGTGAAAAAAAGGTCCATCTCATGAAGGTACTCACCAAGACATGAGGATGAATTCATTTTCAGCAATAGTACTGTCCTTTGCTTGCTGAATTATCATCTCTCCATTCAGACTCAAATCATCTCTCCATTAGGACCCCTATCATCTCTCCATTCGGACACCTGTCATCTTATGTTTCCATGTAGACAAGCTGATAATAGGTCAACAAAAAGTGAGAACACTGGTCTCTTCAAGGCTAAAACATAATGTTTTCTGAAAGTATGGATGTTTTCCACATCTGGGATGGGAATGAAGATAAAAAATAACAGACACCCATTTCAATTTTAAACCATGATTATAAAGTGTTTGTGTCTATAATGGCTAAACAAATGACAAAGGTGTTGCTAAAATTGATGGATATGGATCAATGTGGTTTTGTGGATGGAAGGTAAACATTTGACAACATGAATAGAACAATGATGATCCAGAGGGAAGCAGAATGTAAGAAAATACCTCTGTTGTTGGTGGGTTTTGATACAGAGAAAGCATTTGACAAAGTAAGCTGGGATTTTATGAGTAGGACAATGGAAGCATTTGCATTTCCTGATACAATAATAAGATTAACAAAAAAGAAAGAATGCCACTGCAGTGGGCTGTGCTCAATAAATCCAAGTAAACAACAAAATATAAAAAGAACACAGATACGTTCAACTGCTTTAATGTAAACAATATGATAAAGTGCAGCAAAGCTTTCTGGTTGCTCCTTCCTCAGTGCTATACTGACAGAATTAACCAGCTCAGTTAAATAGTAACAATAAAATCATGTGACACAGCTAACCAACAAGACAATAAATTAATTAGTACCACAAAAAAAAAAAAAAATATATATATATATATATATGTGTGTGTGTGTACAAATAGAAAATTATTTACATTCATTAAAATTCATAAAAAATTAAATGCAAATGATATTGTTTTTTTTAACTAAGACAGGTTTCAAACTCACTTTATAATTAATGCCAGGGTAAACATCTGCCTGTAATCTCACTATCCAAGAATATTCAACATTCTCCAACAACATGTTGATGTCACCCCCCATGTTCTTATAAAATACTTTAATAACCCTGAACTCAAATTTATGTTCATCATTATTTTCAGCTATATGTTTGGCCAATGCATTAGTATGTATATTTCTTCTAATTTCGGACTTATGCTCTATAATATGGTCCTTTAAACTCCTAGTACGCTTACCTACATAAAATGAGGAACATTTAATACATGTAGCCAGATATATTATAAAAGTTGTGTTGCAATTCGCATAGCAGTCAAAATTATACACATATGCAGTATTTGGATGCTACGAATTGACTAATATGGATGTTATGATTCTAAACAAAGGTTTGCAATTTATACCAAGTTGCAACGGAAATATTATTGATGCAATTACTAATTTAAAATTATTTGTTCACAATTTAAGTTTGAAATTGCTTTTTAGAGACTCTGAAATGTCTAGCAATAACGCATGTAAGAGAAGCATTGTTTTTATTCCATATAACTGTCCGATTCTATTGGCTTTTCAGGAATTATGTGAAACTGAACTTAGAAATGTATTTGATAGAATATAGCTATTATAATTTAAATATGGAAGAGCTTGAAGCCCTAGTAAGTTTAGAAAATAGCACTGAATTAGTGATCAAGCAAGCAGACAAGGGGAGGGGCTATTGTTCTGCTTGACAAGTGTCATTATGAAAGTCTAATGGAAGAATTTCTAAGGGATGAGAAAACATTTAGACTGATAGAATCTAATGAAGTCAAAAAATGCATTTCTAATGTTGATATGTTTTTTTTATGATTTCCAACTTCAAAATGATATTACCTTAGAAGAACTTAGGTTTTTTTACTGTTTCCTGTCCAGTGCCGCTTCTTATATATTATATATGGTTTACCTAAAATACATAAATCATTAACCAACCCCCCCAGACCGATTGCATCAGGGAGGGGTTGGATCACTGAACCCCTATCAATATACATACAAGACCTCTTAAGTAAATATATGATGAGATGTAAAAGTGTAGTGAAGGACTCGTGATTTCTTGAAGAAATTATTTGCTTGGAATAGTGCTAACAAAGGGGAACAATTTATTATGGCAACACTGGACATAAATTCTCTGTTTACAGTCATTCCAAATGATTTTGGACTGGAATGCATTCGCGAATTCTTAAACTGCAACACTTATTTGACAGCAAAGAAAATAGCTACTGTATGTGAACTAATTGATATTATTCTTAACAACAACATTTTTCTTTTTAATGAAAAATCATATTTGCAAGTTTCTGGGTTGGCCATGGATACTCCAATGGCCAATGGGTACACAAATCTTGTTTTAAATCAATGGGAAAGTAAATTAATTTATACTGATGATGGTTTCTATAATCCAAATTTATTGTTTTATAAAAGATTTGTAGACAACTGCTTCCTTTTATGGAAAGGTACAGCAGATGAATTACAGAGATTTATATTGTCTTTAGAAGAAACCATTAATTTTTTATGCTTTAAATTGTGTTAATCAAATATTAACATAACATTTTTGGATATTAATTTGTTTCGAGAAAATGGAGAGTTACATACAAGTGTGCATATAAAATTAGTACACGCAAATAGATATACGCATAAACGTAGTATGCATGCTCCCCATTCACTCAAAAGTATAGTCAAAAGCCAATTCTGTAGGGTGTTTAGGCTTAATACCAATGAGTATCTCTGTAATGAACAGATGGAGGCTCTGGGACAGGAATTTATAGAGAGGGTATAACAGAGAAAATGTTAGCTATATGGCTAAAGATATTATGAAAGGGAGATTGAATGTTACAGCCTGATTTTTTAGTGAAAGAAGTTGCATGACAAACAATAACACAGCTAATGGCCATATAGTTAGATATGTTACAGCTTTTAATACTAGAACAAGGGAAATTGCACAAGTTATACGAAAGAATTGGAATATTTTATTATCGATGCCAGAACTGAAACAAATTATTACAGATAGACCCTGTTTTGCCTATAAGAATGAAAGGAATCTTAGACAGAGGTTGTGTTTCAAAAATTTTAAATTAAATGAGGGTAATGTTAAATCTAATACCAATAAGAAAGGTACTTTCCCTTGTCATAATTGTAGTTGCTGTGAGGATGTGGTTACAAACACTCAGTTGATTCATCCAAATACTGCATATGTGTATAATTTTGACTGCTATGCGAATTGCAACACAACTTTTATAATATATCTGGCTACATGTATTAAATGTTCCTCATTTTATGTTGGTAAGAGTACTAGGAGATTAAAGGACCGTATTATAGAGCATAAGTCCGAAATTAGAAGAAATATACATACTAATGCATTGGCCAAACATATAGCTGAAAATAATGATGAACATAAATTTAAGTTCAGGGTTATTAAAGTAATTTATAAGAACATGGTGGGGGGGGGGCATCTACATCTTGTTGAAGAATGTTGAATATTCTTGGATAGTGAGATTACAGGCAGATGTTTACTCTGGCATTAATAATAAAGTGAGTTTGAAACCTGTCCTAGTTAGAAACAATATAATTTGCATTGAAATCGTTATGAATTTTAATAAATGTAAATAATTTTCCATTTGCACATATATATTATTTTTGTGGTACTAATTATTAATTGTATTGTCTTGTTGGTTGGCTGTGTCACATGATTTTATTGTTACTATTTAACTGAGCTGGTTAATTCTGTCAGTATAGCACTGAGGAAGGAGAAACCTGAAGGCTTTGCTGCACTTTGTTTTATTCTATATATTAAAACAGTTGAACGTATCTGTGTTCTTTTTTTATTTTGTTGTTTACAGTAATAAGGTTAATCAGGAAGATATATGAGGGATCGGAGGCAAAAATCAAAGTGAGAGGGTTGCTCTTTGGTAAGTTGTGTCTGAGCAGAAGAATCAGGCAGGATGTCCTCTTTCCCCTTTTTATTTGTGTTATATTTAGAACCATTAGCAAAGATATAGCTTTATTTGCAGATGATATGATTTTGTACCTGATAGCATCTGAAACGGACATCTCGGTGTTATGGAACATTGAGACAGTTCTGTTTTTTTTGAGAAGTAAGATTAATGAAGGTAAAACACAGGCTGTTGCTGTAAACGATGTACCCACACATGAAGTGGTTCAGCAATACCCATATTTATAGGGGCATAATAAAATTAAGTATTTAGGAGTATAGGTTAAAAAGGATTCTGTGAAGGCAGCCATGGATATGTGGAAAGACACTAAGCAAGAGGTAACATAGAAACTGAGAAACTGGAAGCTCTTGCCAATGGATATGGATAGCAATATACAAGCAGCAAAATGTTTTTAGTCCCTTTAGTATTATAACAGAGGCAAGGCATGTCTTTATTGACCAGAGGAGAAGTTGTGAATGGCAATTAATAAAGAGCCGAAGGATTTTTTCTGGGAGGGAAGATGGCAAGTTGATTTTTCCATTAGAACAAGGAGGTTTAAGATTACCTGGCTTGAATGGATATATTACAGCTACAAAGTTAAGGCTCTTATACGCAACACAAGCAGAAAGCTGCGATTCAAATTGGAAATTGATGATGAAGAAGGAGGTAATTCAGGAAATAAGGAATGAGAGGGGTTCTAGATGCAGATCCTTAAGGAGAGCAACAACAATCATAAAGAATATTATATTCATAAAGTAGCAGAAAATATTCTAAGAATGAAACCACAACAGGAATGGAGAAAAGAGATTATGCTGATAGGGGTGACTGCAAGTAGGGGTACAGAGAATAAACAAGGGTGGAGCTGGAATTTACTGCAGGAAGCTGGCAAAGGAACTAAGGTATTGTGAACAAATAGAGAGGGAAAGGTAATAAAATGGGGAGAGGCCAAGAAGATAATTAACAGGACACAAGTACAGCATGGCTGCTGAATCAGCATGCCATTCAAATGGGACATCTACTGCTTGCAGCCCCCCCCCCCCCAAGAGGTGCTCACCTGACTGTAACCCAACAAAGTACAAACACAAAGTGAAAACCCTACTAGGCAACAAAGAAGAGATGACCAAAACCTGCATCCCTCAATAATATTAACTTCAAAAGGGACATCTACTGCTCACGCCCCCCCCCCAAGAGGTGCTGACCTGAATGCAACCCAACAAAGTACAAACACAAAGTGACAAACCTACTAGGCAGCAAAGAAGGGAAGACCAAAACCTGCTTCCCTCAGAAATATTAACATATGTTCTCATAACATTGTTGTATCTCTCCATATAAGTAATTTATTGTCACTGCCCAGTGTGTTCATTCATTCAGTCTGTATTGCTACTTTGTGTCTCCCCCAAATAGTAAAACTCTACCCAAAAACCACTCAGCAACTGAAATCCCTCTAATTATTACGTCTGTTTAGCTCTTTGAATTATTCTATTGGTTACTTACCTCACTGATTGTTTTCGCAGCAGTTCAGCATAGATTGGCTCTGCCCACTCTGTTCACCCTTCAGGCTCACTCTGCTCCCTTAACCTGTCCCCAATTACCACCTGCCCCCATTACTTCTACATTTATTTATCACTAATTCCTCCCACTCTATCTTTCATCCCGTCACACTCCAACTCTCCCACACACTCACAAACCGAACGTAAAATGATTAACTCCATCAATACAATGTCTTTCACCAAAATGTTTCCTTATCTTAATACTCCCCATTGCACTCCTTAGCACCCTTACTTACCTTACACAACTCCCTTATACCTCTTACACCCTACCACTGTGCTATACCTCTAACTACCAACATACTACATCACCCTCCTTCTCCTCTATATCCCATGAACTCTACCCATCAAGCATAACCCTCGTATATAAACACAAAGTACTACCTATCATACCCTCTTCTAACTTGCCATACCCTCCACTCCCTAATAAATACTCTACCAATCTCCTCTCTAACTCCCCCTCCACATTAGACTTTATCACCCTCATACTACATCATATCTTCCTCTCTCTTTCTGGCGACATTCACCCCAACCCTGGGCTCACCAACCCCCCAGCCATCTCCTCTCCCCCTCCATCATCCCCTCGTACCCCCAAGAGCATTCGCATTTCCACAACTAAAACCCAAAGTCTCTGAATAAAATTCCTAACCTACATGACTGGCTTACCCACAACCAGCCAGACATAGTTGCCATCTCAGAAACCTGGTTTAAACCACACATAAAAGATAACGAAATCCTGCCACCTGGCTACCATATGATTCATAACGATAGGCCCAGCAAAAAAGTAGGTGGTGTAGCCATAATCTACACTTCCACCTACTCAGTTACCCCATACAATACTCACACTCCAAAATTTACCAACTCTGAATTAACCATAGTGCTCATAAAATTGATCAAACACAAGTCCATATACATAGCTGCTCTTTATATCTCTCCAGGTAATAACATCCCAATACTATAAGACATTCTCTCCTGGGTCTCCTCTAACATTAAAAATTAAACCCTCTTCCTAGGCAATTTAAACATTAACTGGGACACCATTAACTCTCAATCCCTCCCCAAACAATCAACCTCTTTAACTTCACCCAGCTAATAAATTCCCCCACCAGGCCAAACAAAGATAGAACCTCTAGCTCCATCATTGACTGGATCGTAGTGCCTCAACCAAACCTAATCTCATATTCAGGAATCCTTCCTGACCCTCTCCGTGACTAGCTACCAGCCTTTGCTGATCAGTACCCCTCCCCATTCATAAACATCATTACATTCAAACCCGAGACCTGTCCACCTTCAACCGACAAACATTTTCAGACTACCTAAAACTAACTGACTGGACACCTTTAAGAACTCTGCCCCTTGACAATGCCATCAACTACTTTAATGAAACTTTTCTGTACCTACCCAATAACTTTGCTCCTGTAAGGACCAAAAGAGTTAAAGCTATAACTTCTCCCTGGCTATCTATAGAAATTAAACAGATCATGCTTCTAAGAGACAAAAAGGGGAAACAATACCAAAGAAATAAGCAACCTAATACCCTAACAACTCCACAACTCCATAAAAAAACTAATCACCAGAGACCAAAAAAAATAGTACTCTAAGCTTCAATCTGAACACACTAACAACCCTAGAAAATCCTGGAATACAATCTCCTCTCTCCTTCACCCCAGCAGTAAAGATGGGTCTATATTATATAGATGAAGCTTCAAAATCTCAAATGCTCATATGAGCGGAAATGCAGAAAATTGAAGTCGCTATCTTCCGCTAAATGTATATTCCAACTCCGAGATCGCATTACAGTGAGGAAAGGGGAAATTTTCTAATCTTCACTGTACCATGATCTCACAATAGCGATTACGAAGAACGGCATTTTCGACTTTTAAGCCGTTCAAGATTTTGATTTTTCGTCGATCTAATAGAGACCCGTAAAAACAACCCATGCCCAAACCCTAACTGCTCTGATGAAGAAACAGCATCTCTATTTAACACCTTCTTTGTGGAATGTATAGCCAGACTTACTGCCAGCTTCCCCAGCCCCCCTCCAATATCTCCCTCACTCCCCATACCTTCCCCTCTGATCTCAATACACATACCTCTTCCTTCAGCCTCAATCCTGTGCCCACACACACAATAAACAAAAATGCTCCTACGATTGAAACCATGCTCCAACACACCAGATAATTTACCTGTATCCTTCCTCAAACTATTTGCCAACTATATAGCCTTCCCTAGTTCCACCATAATAAATAGGTCCATCCAAGAATCTTATGTTCCCTCACTTTGGCGACAAGCATTCATCATCCCACTCCATAAAGGCGGTAAAAACACTGACACCACTAATTTCTGTCCTATTGTCATACTTTACCCACTCTCAAAAGTCCTGGAAAATGTATTCACTCACAACTAATGCCTTATCTAACACAAAACAACCTTCTAACCCCTACACAACATGGATTCTGTCCTGGCCACAGCACCATCACTGCACTCCTCTCCTTCCTCGAGTCCATTAACCATGCTCGTGACTCTAGCAAAATCATAGCAACCCTGTTCCTAGACCTTTCCAAAGCCTTCGACACTGTCTCCTACCCTATACTCCTATCACAACTCTCCTCCCTTAATCTCTCCCCTTCCACCATAGCTTGGTTCACCATCTACCTCTCCAAAAGACAACAAGCTGTTAAATGTAAACATTCCACCTCTTCCTTTCTATACACCCCTACTGGAGTTCTGTCCTTGGCCCTTTACCTTTCAATATATTCATCAACAACTTTCATCAATCCATCTCCAATTCTATACTAATCCAGTATGCAGATGATTCATCAATTATCTGCTCAGCTGATACCCCTTCCAACCTTTTGCAGATAACCCAGCCAGCTTTCTCAAATGCTGAAACCTGGATGCAAAACAACCACCTAGCTCTTAATGCCAATAAAACCAAATTAATGATTTTTTTCCCATCTAAACACTCCCCCATTGATAAAAGCTCATTCAAAATCATAAGCCAGAATAACACCCCCATTGAAATTGTCCCTCACACCAAACTGCTCGACGTCATTACTGACGAACATCTAAAATTCGAGTTCCACATCCAAACTAACATAAAAAAATATATCAAAAATTAGGACTCCTATATAGGCATAACTGTTATCTCACCCCCTCTACCAGAAAGACTCTTGCCTCCCCCCCCTAATGTATGACCCTCCTCTGTTCTGGAATCTTAAGCTTGGCCTACAAACTAAATTAGAAGCCTGTAACAATAGAATCTGCAAATTCGCCACCAACTCTAGGAACTCATCCCACCACTGCATCTCCCTCCACTCACTGCAATGGCTCGAGCTTCCCAACTATCTGAACCTCCTTAAACTCACCACTGCCCATAAGCTCATATTTAACCCATCCTCCTGTCCCTCTTTCTCCACCTCCTTAACCCCCTATATTCATAATCACTCATTTAGGTCAGAAAACCAGAACCTGCTCAAAATCTACAAACCTTTACAGCCACCTGGAACACTCTCTGCTATCCTACTCCTTAGCTAAACTATGGAACTCTCTTCCTCCCTCCCTTAGAAATACTCATAACCACTCTAACTTTAAATCACTCCTCCATTCCTACCTATTTTCAAAGTAGGAATGTGAATATCCTTGCTCCTTCCCCACATAGGACCCTCCTATATCAAAACCCACCTTCTAACTCTGTGCATCATCTCTGCACTCTTTGCCCTCCTCCTCCTTAACCTCCAAATTTTAATAGTTTATTTCCAACAATTTCTCATCCTCAATTGTAATTCACTGTTAACGACCTTTAGACTGTACAGTTGCTAGATGTTTGCTACTATTATTGTAGAATGTAAAATGTCAATGGTGAGGACTCCTAGACTGTACAGTTGCTAGATTTTATTATTATTATTGTAGAATGTAGAATTGTTTACTGTAGAATGCTGCATAAAGCTATATGACTTTGCTTTGTATGTGTATATGCTAATACGTTTATCATTGTTACTGGAGCTTTTCTTCCCAGGCCTCCACTGAAAGCAGGCTCTTTTTAGGCCCAGTGGACTTCTCCAGTCATCAGACTGAAATAAATAAATAAATAAATAAATAAAACATTTATTTGGACTGCAGGCTAGAGATTGCCTTCCCTGTCATGGACTGACATCAGAATATAGGTAAAAAGAAAGGGATATAGGAGTCATCAAAGAAAGACTTGCACTAGTTGAGTTTTTAGTTAAATGTAGAACATAAGCTGCTGTTAAAAAGGGATAATTAGTAGGGCATGTAAAATATTTCACAATAACTATAGGAACCAATCGGAAGAGGTCAGAAAAAAATTGGGAATGGAGTTTAGATAAGCAATTCACAAAGAAACAATGAGAGAACATGTGTATGACTCCCAATATGCAACAAAATCTAGAATATTTAGGATTTTTATCTATCAAACTCCACGGAATTTTTCCTCAGGTAGGTGGCAAATGCTGGAGGTGTAATGTGGAAGAAGAGGTACCTGGGAGTACATGTTCTCAGAGTGTAATGAGTTACCTGGGAGTACAGGTTCTCAGAGTGTAATGAGTTACCTGGGAGTACAGGTTCTCAGAGTGTAATGAGTTACCTGGGAGTACAGGTTCTCAGAGTGTAATGAGTTACCTGGGAGTACAGGTTCTCAGAGTGTAATGAGTTACCTGGGAGTACAGGTTCTCAGAGTGTAATGAGTTACCTGGGAGTACAGGTTCTCAGAGTGTAATGAGTTACCTGGGAGTACATGTTCTCAGAGTGTAATGAGTTACCTGGGAGTACAGGTTCTCAGAGTGTAATGAGTTACCTGGAGTACAGGTTCTCAGAGTGTAATGAGTTACCTGGGAGTACAGGTTCTCAGAGTGTAATGAGTTACCTGGGAGTACAGGTTCTCAGAGTGTAATGAGTTACCTGGGAGTACAGGTTCTCAGAGTGTAATGAGTTACCTGGGAGTACAGGTTCTCAGAGTGTAATGAGTTACCTGGGAGTACAGGTTCTCAGAGTGTAATGAGTTACCTGGGAGTACAGGTTCTCAGAGTGTAATGAGTTACCTGGGAGTACAGGTTCTCAGAGTGTAATGAGTTGGCAGACTAAAAATTCCATACAGAGAATTCTGTCAGGGATACTGGGTGAACAAATGAGTGTCACTAAGGAAATGATTTTTTGAGGTTGGTTAAAGGATCTGAATTGCCTAGACAGAGAGAGACCTTGTTAAGTTTATTTCTGGTGCCTGGCAAAAAAAAGCTAAGGCTAGTTTTAAACGAGATAATGGAGGTGGGTGATCAGCCACAACTCTGAGCAGAAATACCAGACGATTAGAGGCTTCTGAGCTACCACAAAACCTTAGGTTGCCTGTTTTACTTTTATTACTGCTCTTATTTCACTTTTGTTTCATTACACTTTTTATTTATTAATTCTGATTTATTTGCATCCTGCATCTGCTGATTTACTGCTTCACTCAGTATTAAAAACTGTGTTTTGCTGACACTGTTTGCAGCCAAATTATCTGCTCAACTGCTGTTTTTCATTGTTCCCCCCAAAAACAGAGTTTTAAATAAGTGTAGTATAGCCCTTGTTCAGGTTTTCTGCACCCAGGAATGTTTGTTTATGCACACTATTTCCTAGCCATCTGTAGTTGGAGGGAGCCCTTCTGCACCCTTGTGAGAGAAGCATGCTGACCGGAAGCTATCTGGCATGAGGTGGTTGGTGTAGAGCCCAGAGAGTGGTTTTCCATTAGTTAATTTGATTTTTTAAAGTTTTTTTGTTTCTGATATTTAAACCCCACATTTGCTTGGGTTTGTGCCCATTTGCTCATTATACACTGCAGCACAACTGTGAGCCATAACTGGACACTTAATTCTGTACATTTTCCCTTGACTCAGCTGCTGTAGTATATAACCGTAGTCCTCCTCAAAAGCTTTTATTGTCTCAAGTCATACTACTAGCTTGTTGTAAACTACTAATCCACTACCCATACTTTCTGTCAGACTGCTCTCAAACAGAACGCAGCACCCTATTCAACAAATGTTTAACAACAGGCTATGTTCCTACAGAATGGAGAACAGCAATAGTTATTCCCCTTCATAAAGGCAGATTAGCAACAGACCCAGGAAACCACAGACCCATAAGTCTCACCAGCCTTATCCGTAAGGCCATGGAACGCATGCTGACATAGGTTACATCCAAACCCCGGACCCGACCCAGTTTGGCTTTGTCAAGGACAGATCCTGCCTACTAAACCTGATAGACGTCTTTGAAAGCATAATCAAGGCCATCGATGAAGGCAACTCTGTACACACAACCTACCTTGACTTGGCAAAGGCTTTCAACACGATCCCACATGTAGGCATTATAGACAAACTTACCCAAATAAATGTAAACCTATTACTAGTGAGATGGGTTGCAAACTAGCTCACAAACCAAACACACACTGTCAGAGTGGGTGCCTCCACATCTACTAGCAGACCTGTTACCAGTTGGGTCCCACAGAGATCAGTGCTGGGTCCCTTTCTGTTTGATATATACTTCTCAGATATTCAAGCCAAAACCAAGGGGCTGTGGTTGACTAAGTTTGCTGATGACTGCAAACTGGGGGCTATCATTGTATCCCCAAATGATGTCAGTATTTTGCAAGGAGGGCTTACGCTGACGAACGACTTGTGTCTTACTTGTGGTCTCAAGCTGAATACAAACGATGTATCACCATGCCCTTCAGTAAAAGCAATGTCCCCTCTAACTATCAAATAAACAACTATACCCTATGTACAAATGACGTAGTAAGGGGTTGGGATTTGGGAACACAAGCTGACTGGGACCTTAATTTTGATCACCATGTCTCTACTGTGGTCAGGAAGGCCTTCTATATAGCTTACTTAATTACCAAAGGCTTTGCTTAGAGTAAAAGAGGTCATCACCCCCTGTACTTGTCACTTAGGCCCATAATCGAGTATAATACTCCTTTGGTATGTACCACACCAGGCACCTATAGCAACTACAGAGACTCAAATGATTCTTAACAAACAGAATCCAGGGACTCAAGACACTTGCCTTACATAGACTGACTAAAGTCCTTATCACTTCACTCTGTAGCATATAGACTTCTTATGGGAGACTTATGCCTGGCCCACAGAGCAGTTGCTGACCCTAATCTAATGAAACTACTACACATCCGTAAGTCAAACGGGACTAGAACCACCCGTTCCAGGGACCTAAATCTGGCCTGCAACATGAACAGAACATGCTGGAGGGACAGATTCATCTCACAGTGGCTGCCAGTTCTCTGGAATAAGCTGCCTGTTCATGTAAAGCAGAACACCTCTATGACACTATTTAAGAGGAACCTGGATGAGTAGATGGGACACTGTAAATTCCTATGGGGATAGTTCCCGATGTAAATTCCTACTGGGGATATTGCCCGAAACCCTCTTGGATATGGGTAACCACTGCTAATTTTGAAATCTCTTGATAACATTGGGACAAATTGGCTAGGCTTGAAATGATCCTTGGGTCAATAACCTAATAACTTACTATGAGCCTAAGAAAATGCAAATCAAAGTCTAAACTAACCATACTTGATGTAGTGGATATTATAACAGAGAGAACAGAACAGGAGTGGGATCTTTAGAAAATGGTAGGAATAAATTACCTAGAAAAAATGGAAACTGTGGGAGAAAATGTTTTGGAGGAGGAATAAGGTTTAAGACATAGCAGGAATTGAAGGATTTGTGTAATATTGGTTTGATTATATTGTATAGACTACTATATGGGCTGTATAATGTTTGTAAATGTAAACTTGTTAATATGATTTTATTACTTTTATATAAATGTAAGTGATAATTCAATAAAGGTGTTTAAAAAAGGTGTATGTGTGTGTGTGTGTGAGAACCTTTCTTTTGAGTACTTTTAACAGCCACTCTGCCTGCTACTGTGAGCATGTAGAAAGGTAAGTACTTAATATTTAAGTGTGTGTTTTCTATATGCATGTATGTATGTATGCATATATGGAGAGTAGATGCTTTCAGTTGTTCCTTATTTTGAAACGTGTCTGATTTTTTTGCCTCTTGTTTTGGTCTTTTCTGGGAAATCAGTGAAAACTAGTCATTAAATAATGATGACTCATGTCTGTATATGTATGAATTAATAACTTTATGAGAAATGTTTTCAAAGGAAAACCTTGATGGCTGATTACTAGCATAAGAGACAGCTGGGGCTACGTATATGCTTGCTCATGGAGTTAGTGCTTGCTACAGACCATAGGATCATAGGAACTTACTAGGCTATTGGCCCTGAGGCCCTTACAAGCCTAGCCAAGAATTTAGCCCATATTCCAAGTCAGCACCCAATGCCCCTGTCCAGTAGGGACACAGATGGAATTCCAGTGGTGTATTTTCTGTTCCCCATCCAGTTATGTAGGTTGCACTTAAAAAGGGTTAATGAGGTACTCTGCTTGACGTGGAGAGGGAGTCTATTCCACAGAATGGGGAGTCTCTGAGTCACTGTCCCACAAACAAGTCCTATTGATGTCACAGATCAGGTTGAGGTCACGTGTGTGGGTTACTTGAGTGGAGCTTGACTTGCAGGTATGCAGCAGTCCCATCAAGATGGGGTCTGAGATAGCATTGTATGCCAGACAGAGGTCACCTCTGAGGAGTCTGCATGAGACTGAGTAGAGGGACAGGGCTTTTAGACTATCTGTGTAGGGTAGATGTTTGAGGCCCTAGATTCTCCTGGTGAAGAATCTCTCCAGCTGCTGCATGTGCTTTGTGAGGTACATGCTAAAAGGGGCATTGCACTCAAAAATGGGTCTTGTAAGGGAAGAATATGGGGATGTTATGACCTCCTTGTCTCTGGATGAGGTACCCTTACTAATGAGGTGAGCCATGTATAACACTTTCCGTACAACAGAGGTAATATGGTGGTCAAAAGTCAGTATGCTATCAACATGGGTGCCCAAGTTCCTCATGACTGATTGCATGTTTAGGACCTTGTTATTAATGTGATAATTTGTGGGGACATCACTCTTCCCAAAGGGGATGATGATGCATTTTTTGGCATTCAGTTTGAGGCCATGTTTCTGCCACCAGTCATTTGTTTGGGTGAGACCCTCTTGGAAGATGTCCACATCACTAGGGGAATTGATAGCAGCACCCAACTTGCAGTCATCTGCAAACTTGGTCAGCCATAGCCCACTGGTTTTAGCCTGCACCTCAGAAAAGTATATCCCAAACAACAGAGGCCCCAAGACTGATCCCTGGGGTACACCGCCCATTACAGGTCTACTGCTTGAGGTAGCTTCCCCTATTTTGACTAGGTGGGTTCTATCAGTGAGCCAGTTTGCTACCCATCTGGTAACATATGGATTTATGCTTAGTTGAGAGAGTTTATCTATTATACCCAAGTGGGGAATAGTATTGAAGGCTTTGGCCAGGTCAAGGCAGGCAGTGTGCACTGTCTTCCCCTCATCCATGGCTTTAGTGACCGTCTCAAAGAAGTCAACCAAATTTAAGAGGCATGACCTCCCCTTGAAAAAAACAAACTGTGTGGGATTGAGTGTATGGAGGTTGCCAATGTCCTTGTTGATGAGGTCCATGATAATCCATTCCATGGCCTTGCAGATCAGGCTAGTTAGGCTGATGGGTTTATAATTTTCCTGGATCAGTGAATGCTCCACCTTTGTGCAAAGGGATGACAGTGACTGTCCTCCACTTGGCTGGGATGAAGCCGGTACTCAGGCTTTGGTTGAACAGGGTGCCTAATGGTGCTGCAAGTTCCTGCCTGAGTTCATGTAGGATGCAGCCTGGGATGTTATCAGGTCCCATGGAGGCTGTATTTCTTTGCCTTTGACAGGGCAATGATGACTTGCTCCCTATAGATAAGGGGAGGGGATCAGATGTTGAGGATGTCCTGATTATTGATGGGGGGCAGAGGGGTGAAGGTCTCACTGAGCTTGTCTGTCAGCAGGTTGGCTATAGCTACAGTGTTTGTATATGTGGTGCTTCTTTGAGATTGTGGACATATGTGAAGAAAGCCTTATGACTTTTTTAGTAGATGTGGCCAGTTTGTACTAGAAGTTTGCTTTGGAGGATTTCACCAGTGCTCTTATTTGCTTGTTCAGGCTAAGGAGAGCTTGTTTTCAATTAGTAAGAACCTATGAACCTAAAATGTTTGAGTTTTAAATTTAATAAGATTCAAAAAGTATGCTAATGCAGAGCCTCTTATTCTAGAAAGTTTCTAGGTATATGAAGGCAGTAGCTCTTCTTGGTCTTAGTCCTTTGTCCACAGTTATTTTTAGTCTTTGCTTTGATTCTTCAGGTAAGAGTTTCAGAAATTTATAGACAGAAGGGCTGTAGTGGGTTGCAGACTGTATTCTGACAGCACTGAGCCAAGAGGATAAATTCCTCTGTTGCATTTATTTATTCATTTGGCATGATAAAAGTCTGAGGCATACATCCACAGTTGTACAAATGAATGTATTTCATAGGTGTGTGTGTGTGTCAGATGCTTTCCGTTCTCCATGATTTTGCAGAATGTCTGATTTCTTTTATTGTCTCATATTTTATCAAAGTCTGTGGTTTCTGTAGCAAATTAAAGATGACTGCAGTCTAAATAAAATGACAGATATTTGAGTTTTAGAGACTCATTAGCCTGTACCAAAGCATGCTAATGCAAAGCCTGTTACTCTAGCAGGTTTCCATTTATAAAAAGGTAATAGCTGTCCCTGATTTTCATCCCATGCCTGACATTATTTCTTTTTCCTTGATTCTTGAGTTAAGATGTTCAGAGGTATGTAGATTGTGGTAGATTTTCACACTGTATTTTGGCAGCATTGAGGTGTGATGTTTCATCCCATATAGCACAATCCAGAAAATGAAAACAGAGAGGTGCACATTAAGTAGCTATTGTTTGGAGGGGTGGGAAGACATGCACTATTCACAGATAGGATTTACATATCCTTGCAAGCATTTGTCTCCTCACTTTATTGGGGAACTGTTTTTTATTTGCTTTGGACATTGTGTTTTAGATACATATTTTTTCTTGAAAAGCGTTTTTTTTTTTTTTTGTTTAAGGTATCATTAGATCAAAATGTGGGTCAAAAAAGAGCTAAAATATACATTTCTGAGTTATCTTGAATCCTATGACTTCTGGAGGCCAAGCAGACTCCAGACCCTTGGCCTGTAGTCTCTAAATTTGAATTGGGCTACTCAACTTCCTTCAAACCTGTTACAGTGGATTCTTGGCCAGTTAGGATGTGTTAAATGCAAATGAGGTGGGTAAAAATTAAGATAAAATGTGAAAAAAAAACAAGAAAGAGGTAATCTAATGATAATAATATTCATTTGTTAACCAGGTAGTCTAGCTGGACAAACATTCCCTTTTCAGAGGTGATTTGGGAACAATGTCTAATTAAGTGACTTGCTCAAGGTCACACAATAGACAAGTAAGGGTTGAGAGAATCAAACCCTGGACCACAATAATATTATCTTACAGTTCTGATTGTAGCCAGAGACTAAATGTATGTGAAAACAAGTATTTGGAAGCCTTCTGTATTGTCTCTAGCAGTGAACTAATTGCTACTCTGGAAGGGTAGAAGTCTGAAATTATTTTATGAGTTCCAGAAGCTGCAATAGGTCTTGGCAAAGTTTGTGTGTGTGTGTGTGTGTGTGTGTGTGTGTGTGTGTGTGTGTGTGTGTGTGTGTGTGTGTGTGTGTGTGTGTGTTATTGACACCTATGTGCTAAATCCTGGCAGCTTCTAGCCAAGGGGATAGCATGGGAACCAGAAGTCAGATGACCAGATGTATGCAATGTCATTCTCTAATCCATCACTGAAATTATGTTTTTAATATTATATGAGACTAAAGTCTCAGGGCAGCCTGTTTCTTGGAACCTGACATAGAAGGATCTCTCACCCACTTCATCTTGCCTTGCTCTAGTAAGTGAACCAGGGAATAGTAATTCTTTAGATCAGTCAGGCAAATATAGTGAGATTAGTTAAGTACTGTTTTCTGTATCTGTGTGAATCTATTCGTCTGTGTTATTTTAATATTTCCTGTGATTGAAACTTTGTTGTTTATTGTACAATAGATATTCTGTATTTTCATATTATTTTATTATTTATTATTAAATATATTTAAACTTTTCATTGTGGCTGGTCCTTTAGAGAATATTTTAACCTTTGAGAGTACTCATATCTATTTGGTGACTCTGTGGCCACTCCTGAAAGCCTTACCGCATTGGTCAAAAAAACGCTACCATTTGTACTAACATTAATTTCACATAGTATAATTGGGTATCCTTGTAAGAGCCTTAGAGTAGCTGGCTTTGGAGTGTCTGGTGGCAGTAGATACAGTATAGTCTGGGCAGAAGGGGGCAGCATAGCTAGTAAATCTGTGCCAGCCTTTCCCAGGTGTGTGTGTGTGTGTGTGTGTGTGTGTGTGTGTGTGTGTGTGTGTGTGTGTGTGTGTGTGTGTGTGTGTGCATGTGTGTGTGTGTGTGTGTGTGTGTGTGTGTGTGTGTGTGTGTGTGTGTGTGTGTGTATGTGTGTGTATGTATGTGTGTCAGCTGCTTGGAGCAGGGACATGAAGCACTGGTTTCACAGAGAGGGTGCTGGAGGACTTGGTTTGGACACTTGGCTGAGGACTCAGCTCTATAGCTGTGCCAATGGGGAGTCTTATTGGGAACCTGAAGGGAGACAGAGAAAGAAATCCAGACTCCGGACTGAGTGTGTTCCATATGTGCTTTTAAGTTAAATTGTGCTTGATGCAGAGAGCTGCATCTGGAAATAATGTGTATCTGTTTTTATTCTACGTGAATGTCCCTGTCCAGTGTCAGTGGTGAGGGTTCAGACTCCTTGATTACTGTTCCAGAGATGGGACGTCACATATTACTAAATTCTACTTTTGATTACTTTAAGTTTTTCTCTTTTTTTATCCGCCTTTCTTTCTTGCTCTTCTAGCACTCCAATTTACAGTATATCTACAATCAGATTCTTGTAAATATTCCTACTCAGGGTTTATCCTGCAGCTATTGTATTGGATTTTTTGAAACTTATATATAAATATATTGTCTTTGTTGATTTCATTTTATGTAAATGTTTCCTGTCAATATTACTATTGTAATTTTTAGTCTGTATTAATTACTGTTTTTTTTTTGGAATGTCTGTAATTGTAATTGGAGATTTTCTCCTTGGGTCTCCACAGAAAATGGGCCTTTGGCTCATTTGGACCAATCCGGTTAAATGATAATAAATAAAAATAAATAAATATTGGTGAGCAGCAGTATGGCTATTAATTGAACGTCTGTAGCCTGTAACCAGTTGTCACTGAAGGTGGGTGTATTCTCAAGCAGCCACAAGGTAAACATTCAGTTTCATTTCAAAACAGTTTTATTTTTATTTTTGTTAGTTTAGTTTAGTCAGGGAAAGCAGGCAAAGATGTCAGCAGAAGATTATGGCAAGCTGACAAAGAACCACTTGGCCAAGGTGTGTGAAGCCAAAGGACTGGTGCATGCCAACCTGACTAAAGAGGAAATGATTTCAGCCTTAGTTGCAGCTCAGACCAGCAACCAGGAGGATAACCAGTCTGGTGATGGGAATTTGTAGCCCTCAGAAACAGGACAGTTTAACTCCAGACAGATTTTTAAGTCCTCTGAGGAAAAGTTAAAGAGACTTGAACTGGAGGCCAAACATTTTGAATTAGAATCAGCAAAGAGACTGCAGTGTTTAGAGCCTGAAAAAAATGAGAGACTGCGGCAGGTAAAACATATGGAGGTAGAATCAGCAGAGAGACTACGGAGTTTGATGGCCAAAGAAAATGAGAAGCAGCGTGAACATGAGAGGGGTATCCTGACTCTTCATCAGGGTCATGGAGGTCATGGGGAAGGGAATAACCAAACCCCAGAAGCAATAACCGTCAGTAAATTCCTTCCACAATTTACAGAGGGTGATAATTTTGGTAGTTTTTTTTCATATATTTGAAAGAGTATGGAAACAGTTAATGTTGACCAAGGGCTGTGGGTATAGTTCCTGACCCCATACTCCATGGTATAGGTGTAACTGCTGTTTCTAAATTGTCTAATATTGATTGTTTAAACTATGACAAAGTAAAGCAATGTTTATTAGAATGCTTTAACACCTGAAGCTTACAAGAAAACGTTTCATGAACATAGAGACAAGGCAGATGAAAGTGTGTGTGATTCTATTGCTGGGTTAAGCACTTATTTTCATAGATGGGAGAGTGGGTGTCAGGTCATCACTTTTGAAGGGCTGGCAGACCTTTTGGTGAGGGAACAAGCCCTTAGCCCTTTGCCTGAGGACATGAGAATCTGGTTGGCAGACTCCAAATGTAACTCTGCAGATGAGCTGGGGAAAAAAGGGGATCTCTACTTAGCAAGCATGGCATCATTGCACAGGAAGGGGATACCTAGTGCTGCACATGGATATAAGGGAACCCATGGTGAGAAGACTAAACCACCCCAACAGAGTCCACCAGTAGCAGGGGAAGCCACTAGTTCAGGTACACTGCCAAGATCAAGGGTTACATGTTTTAAATGTAACCAGTGGGGCCATGTATCATATAGATGTCCATGGAAGCCAGGTGGGGAAGAAAGGGTGGGGGACCCAGCAAGTGGGAATAACAGTATGCCAGTGGTAAGTTCTCTGGAGACAACCAGAGTACCAAACTATTACCAGAGTTTATATCCGATCTTAGTGGGTGGAAAACAGGCCACCGCTAAGAGAGACACAGGCTCTGACGTAATCATTGTAAAGCCTGCAGTGGTTGAAGAGGCGCAGCACTTGCTTGGGCAGTCCACTCCAGTCAGAGCTTTAGGAGGGACCCCATTCCAAATGCCTTTAGCCAGGGTTCACTTTGACTGGGAGGGTGGAAAAGGAAGCAAGCAAGTAGGTGTATTTAAGGATATCCCTGTAGATATTGATAGGGAATGATTCTGATAATGCAGTACCTTGTGTGCATGTAATTAAATGCAGTCAGGCTTGGAAACAGGCATGTGGGTCTGGTAGCCTGGGGGAGACCCAGACAGACCCCACACCTGAAGTCAGGGCTGGTGAGGTGGCTATTTCAGGGAGGGAGCTACCCTGTAGCAGTGAGCCTGAAAGTGAGCCACTGCTGCTGGTAGGTACTAATATTCCCTTGGACAGAGTGACTGCAAGGGCAGAGGTGAGTGGTAGTACCCAGGCTGACAGTGAAGCGTTGCTGTCAGAGGATACCAGGCTTCCTGTGTAAAGGAACTGGGAAGGGTAAAAAAGATAGAGCTGAGAAAGGCTCAGGTCTCAGACCCTACACTAAGAGGCTTGAGGAAGGTAGCTAAGGAGGCACCCGATCCTCAAGGAAAAGGGGAGTCTGGACATGTGGGAGAACCAGACAAATGTAGGTTTTGTAAAACAGAACTGGAAACAGCTGCACATTTCATTGCTGGCTGTGACATACTAGTGGCAGAAGGACTGTATACTGAAAGGCATAATAATGTGGCAAGACTGTTGCACTGGGGATTGTGCAAACACTATGCTACTGAAGTAGATGAAAAACACTGGAAACATGAGCCATAACCCCTCATAGAAAATGATCAAGTCTACATCACATGGAATCATACATTACCAACAGTTTAAAAGACAGATGTTAGAAAACCCAATATAATGGTCCAAGAAAAGAAGCAAAAATAGCATTAATCATTGAAATCACCACACCCAGTGACTACAGTGTCTTGTGTACAGAGAGACACAAACTCATCAAATATCAGGATTTTCAGGCAGAAATGAGAACAATGTGGAAGAAAGATACCCAGACAGTTCCAATAGTAGTAGGAGCAGCAGGTCTTATAAAAAAAAATCTACAGTCGTATTTAGATACGTTACCAGTACATGTAACTCCATACGAATTGTAGGAGTCATTACTGGGCACATTGTGGGTGCTGCGAAGAGCACTTCTGGCTGACATCAAAGATTGAAACAATACTAATTTCATGAACTTTAAGCGTACTTTGACTTAGAATGGGGTCTGTTCCCATCATGGTATTCGAAACCCAAAAGATCTGGAGAAATTAAAAAGAGAAGGAACAAAGGGTTACTGTATAGAGAGTGGTCCCCTGAGGGAGGGCTAGAGGATGAGGTAATACAGAAGTTGGTAGTGCCTAGAGCCAACCATCTAGCACTTCTAGCCATAGCCCATGACATTCCTTTTGCAGGTCATATGGGCATAAAGCAGAACAAGATAGGTATTATGCAGAATTCTTACTGGCCTGGGATTGGAAGGGATGTAAACAGGTACTGCAGGACCTGTGAGCAGTGCCAATAAATAGGCAAGGCAGGAGACAAGGTCAAGGCTCCTTTGATGTCTTTGCCTATGATTGAGGAGCCATTTCAGACGGTAGCTATGGATATCATGGGGCCTCTCAGTACCCCAAGCTTCACAGGGAAGAAGTATATCCTGGTGGTAGTACATTATGCTATTAGATATCCTGAGGCAGTGGCTCTGTCCTCCATCAAGGCAGAGAAGATGGCAAATGTTTTGTCAGAGATTTTTAGCAGGGTAGGTTTCATAAGAGAAATACTGTCAGACCTGCTGGCTTGTCTGTGGAAGTACGGTGGGATCCCCAGACTAATTGTTTTGTGGAGGGGTTAAACTCTACACTAAAGACCATGCTACGGCCATTTGCAGACCAGTTTAAGAGAGGGAGAGAGAGTGGGACAAATATTTGACCCATCTGCTCTTTGCATACAGAGAGGTACCCCAGGAATCCACAGTTTTTTTTACCCTTTGAGTTGCAGTATAGTCATAGGGTGAGGGGGCCTTTAGAGCTTTAGGAGGGACCCCATTCTAAATGCCTTTAGCTAGGGTTCACCTTGACTGGGAGGGTGCCCATGCTATAGTTTAAAAGAGATTGCAGCAAATATTTGCCCCATCTGCTGTTTGTATCCAGAGTAGTACCCCAGGAATCCACAGGTTTGTTTTCACCCTTTGAGATACTGTATAGTCATATGGTGTGGGGGCCTGTAGATTTGATTCGTGATCAGTGGGAGGGTGAGTGTGAATCCCACAAGAAGTTTGTTGTGGAATATGTCCTGACCTAACCCTCAGGACAAGGCTTAGGGAGCTCATGTGCTTGGCCCAGGAGAGTCTGGCAGGAGCTCAACAGCAGAAAAAGGTCTGGTATGACAGGAATGCTTGAGCCCAAGTGTATGCTGTGGGACAGCAGGTTATAGTTTTCTTTACTGTCAGACACAATAAGTTGCAGGCAGCTTCGGAGGGACTCTTCAAAGTGGTATGGAAGGTCAGTGATGTTAACTACATGGTAGAACTGCTAGACAGGAGGCTGGGGTACAAACTGTATCATGTTAACATGATGAAACCTTACCATGATAGGTGGGCCATTGTGCTAAGTATTTGCAGTAGAAGGCAGGCGGAGTCTGAGGGGGGACTATGGCTACATCGAGCCAGCCAGCAAAATGCCAAGGTACTAAGTTGGAGTCTAGGTTTGCCAGTATATGACATGACAGTGCAGCACTGTAGTGGGGTCAGCAATATCAATGGGCTCTCAAGACAGGGTATGGGTTATTTTATTCCCAGACAGGCTCATTCCTCTCAAACAACATTTCTCCAGGGTCACTTGAGAAACTAGCTTGAGTCTTCAAAGGGGGAGATATGTGATAATGTGAGGTATTGCCAGCTATGCCAGGAGAAGAAGGGCAGTGGATGTGCAAAATATGCCAGCATAGCTATCAGGAAGTTTGTAAAGAATTATATATCATTTGTATATCAAACTGATTTGTACAGATGCTTGTGTTAAAAACGTACCAACAGTAGGTCCTGACTATATTGTAACTGATTAAATGTATATGTTTTAACAGAGGATATTGGAAGAGAAGAGGTTAATCTCAGTAAGGCTAACTTTGAAAAATAGTAAGAAATTAAATTACTTAATTTAGGCCATAAAGATTCTGATTGCAGCCAGAGACGAAATGTCTGTGAAAACAAGTAATAGGAAGCCTTCTGTCTATTGTCTTTAGCAGTGAACTAATTGCTACTCTGGAAGGGTAGAGGTTTGAAATTGTTTTATGACTTCCAAAAGCTGCAACAGATCTTGGCAAAGCTCTATGTGTGTGTATTATTGACACCTATTTGCCAAATCCTGGCAGTTTCTAGCCAAGGGGGTAGCATGGGATCCAGAAGTCAGATGACCAATGTATGTGATTACATTCTGTAATCCATCACTGAAATAATGTTTTTTAATACTTTATGAGACTGGAGTGTCAGGGCAGTCTGTTTCTTGGAACCTCACATAGAAGGATCTCTCACCCTTTTCATCTTGCCTTGCTCTAGAAAGTGAACCAGGAAATAGTAATTCTTTAGCTCAGTCAGGAAAATATAGTGAGATTAGTTAAGTACTGTTTTCTGTATCTGTGTGTATCTATTCATCTGTGTTATTTTAATATTTCCTGTGATTACAACTTTGTTATTTATTGTAAATAGATATTCCATATTTTCATGTTATTTTATTATTTATTATTAAATAAATTTAAACTTTTCATTGTGGCTGGTCCTTTCAGCAGCCGCGGTGGTCCAGTGGTTAGCATTGTCACCTCACAGCAAGAGGTTCCCTGGTTTGATCCTTGGCTTGGGTGCCTTCTGTGTGGAGTCTGCATGTCTTCCCTGTGGTCGCATGGGTTTCATCCGGGTGGTCCTGTTTCCTCCCACATCCCAAAGACATGCTATAGGTGGATTGGACACTCTAAATTGGTCCTAGGCATAAGTGCGTGTGTGTGTGTGCCTTCAGTGGACGGTTGGGCGCCGAGCTGGCAACTCGACACTGTAAAAACTCGACTGCCAATCATGAGCAGACAGGTGATCTGCTGTGGTGACCCCTAACTGGGAAAAGCTGAAAGAAGAAGAAGAAGAAGATTGTGGCTGGTCCTTTAGAGAACATTTTAACCTTTGAGAGTACTCATATCTATTTGGTGACTCTGTGGCCACTCCTGAAAGTCTTACTTCATTGGTCAAAACACTACCATTTGTACTAATATTAATTTCACTTAGTATAATTGGGTACCTTTGTAAGAGCCTTAGAGTAGCTGGCTTTGGAGTGTCTGGTGGCAGTAACTACCTTATAGTCTGGGCAGAGGGAGACATAGCTAGTAATTCTGTGTCAGCCTTTCTCAGGTGTGTGTGTGTGTGTGTGTGTGTGTGTGTGTGTGTGTGTGTGTGTGTGTGTGTGTGTGTGTGTGTGTGTGTGTATCAAATCACAAAGAGTTTGTGTGTCAGCTGCTTGGAGCAAGGATACAAAGCACTGGTTTCACAGAGAGGGTGCTGGAGGACTTGACTTGGACACTTGGCTGAGGACTCAACTCTATAGCTGTGCCAGTGGGAAATCTTACTGGGGACTTGGAGGGAGACAGAAAGAGAAATCCAGACCCTGGACTGAGTGTGTTCCCTGTGTGCTCTTAAGGGAAATTATGTTTGATGCTGAGAGCTGCATCTGGAAATAGTGGATGGATCCATTTTTGTTCCAAGTGAATGTCTCTTTCCAGTGCCAGTTTTGAAGTTTCAGGCTCCTTGATTACTGGCCCAGAGATGGGATGTCAGACATTCATTTTTATGCATTAGACTTTAAATTTAAGATTCATTTAACTAAATAAACTTTAAATATTTTTATATCCAAAGTCTAAGCTGTTTTAATAGTGAAAATATTTTATTTTATTTTTATTTTGGTTTTGTTTACCAGATTTGTCTAACTGTATTTAGTCAAAACCCTTTTTCAGCAGAGTTTGTGGATAAAAGCCCTACCATACTAAAAACATTCTAAACAGACATTCAGTAATTTATATAAGCAGGCATTAAGTAGTATACATTAATAATTGACATGCATTTGCTAATTAAATTGCATTCATATGGAATAAAGGAAAGTATTACAGTTTAAAAGTTACTTATGCATTTTGTAGATGTTGAACACTGAGCATGTGAAGGGGTGTATTGGTGGGTTTGTCAAATAGATACTAGATCTTGTGGTTAGAATTTCAAATGAAATGGAACTGTCGGAAAGAACTCGGGCAGAAAATGTTTATATAGTTGTTAAGAGGTGGGTTATTAAGCTGGTTCGGAGACAATTATATATGGTAATCATATAAGGTTTATAATAGAAGTATATAGGTGGAGTGGTGAGCAGTATCACAAAACTGTGTGTATGGCTTGGAGAAGCTAGTAAAACTATTCAGGTATTTATAAAGATTGGTTGTGGGATATAAGGTTCTGATTGCTGAGAAGTGGGTTGATGATATGTTAAGCTGAAAGTTACAGTGGCATTTATGTTGGAGATATACAGAAGCAGATCCATTGATTTGATAAGAGAATTTTTAGTTATATTTTTTTAAAACAGGTTTGCATTCTGAATGAATTTCAGTGACTGGTTGTGGGGCATAAGAGCTTTGTGATAAGTTTGGAGCGGATAAGAGAGTGAAATTTTCACCAAATCTTTCCACCAGCAGGTTTGCTATCACTGTGGGGTCAGTGTGTGAGATATCGTTAGTCACTAGCTCAGCACATGCCTGTGTCCTACCTTTTAGGCTGCATACGTAGCTGTAAAAGGCCTTATGGTTATCCTTAGCTGTGCTAGCTAAGTTTTTCACAAAGTTGCTCTTAGAGGATTTGACATGTTGTCTTATTTGCCTGTTGAGGCTGAGGAGAGTGCTTTTCCATTGTTGGGGCCTTGCCTTAGTTTTCCTAGACAGCGTTTGTTGTAAAGTCTGTTGATGCTGGATGTCCACCAGGCCAGTTTTTTTTACTTGGGGCTCTGGCTTTGATTCTCTCTGGAACAAGAGAGTCTGTACACTTATACAAGTGACTGTACAGGGCTTTAGTGTAAGCTTTGGTGTAGTTATCACTTCCAGCTGGGGGTGGGGCTTGGAATGCTTTTATATTTTCCCCTAGGTGTGTATAGTTTGCTTTGGTGAAGTTTTTTTGTCTGACTTCGCCCTTTGTGAGTTCTGGTGTTAGTGCCAGTTTGAAGGTGACTGATTTGTGGTCAGATTTAACTAACGAGACACCGACAGTTGCAGTGGTGCAGCTGTTTGTCACGTTAGCGAGGACCAGATCTAGTGTGTTTGTTCCTCTTGTTGGGGTTTGAACAATTTGTTCCAGGGCATTTGAGTTAACAAAGTCAAGAAACTTTTGCAGTAGTGAGTTAGGGCTGGAGTAGGTTTCCCCAGTTGATGGTGGGGTAATTGAAATCCCCCATGACCAGAATGTTTGGCAATATTTGGATTGACTCCAGTTTAGCCAAGTAGGCCTCATGCACATCATGATTCATAGAGGGGTATCTATAGCTAGCTATGACTTGAATAGGGGTCTTCCACACAGTAATCTGAATTTGGATTAACTCCATGGAGTTGTGTAGTTGGAAGGTGAATTTATTTGTAATATAAGATAGAAACACCATCTCCTTTGGTTCTCACATGTTTGTTTTGCGTTCTGAAGGCATTGTAGCCTTGCAAGGCCTTGAACATCTACATCCTCCAGTGATAGGACTGCTTCCAGCGTGTGCACTTTTTGGTTTAGGCTCTTAGCGTTTAGCAGCATAACCCTTATTTTGTTATGATTGGCAATATTCATGTTGGCAATTTTATTTTTGAGACTTTGCCTAAAAAAAGGCACTATGGGGGATACAAGAGCCTTTGCCAGCAGCTGAAAGCCTAGTGGTGCCAGGTGCAAACCGTCTCTGACAAAGCAGGGAGGTTTGTTGACCATGTCATCCCATTGCTAACAGACACTGGATTCCCTTTGAATGACACCGAAAACTAAGCCAGTTATTGAGATTGATAATTTTTTGTCTATACTGTGGCATCATTCTAGGTGAGGGTAATATGCTGCTTAAAGCTAGGGACATACCTGCCTGGGACACATACTCAGAGAGCTCAATCTTGTCTCTGTCCATATTGTCCAGTGGGGTACGTCTCCAGTTGTTCACTCCAACATGAGCTATGACAGAGGCATAATGGTAGTTTGTTGCCAAGAGACTTGAGTGCTTCCATGATCTGACGAATCCTGGCACCGGACAGTCAGCTGACTGTAACTTTCTCCTTATCTAACCTGGTGAGTGGGACATCTTTGTGTCTTACTATGGAGTCTCCAATTTCAAGAACATTTGGTTTATGAGTGTTACATCTTGAGGGCTTGGTAGAAGAGACACTGTTATTGCTTTATGTCTTGGGTACTGTGGGAACTGTGTTAGTCGTAACATTCTTGTGTTTTGGAGGTCTCTGGTGTTTTGCTAAGTTTTTTGAGAGAACCTCCATGCATGTTGATTCATGTGTTGAATGCATACTGTGTGTATGAGCAGTGGTGGGTGAGTTGACAACCTCTTCAGTGTTACTGTTTTGAGTGCTAGAGAGCAGCAGGGATTCAAGATTCCTGGTGTAGAGACATCTCTCGCACTCTGTACTAGAGTGCGTTATTAGTAGAGGGTTGTCAGTATACATGAGGCAGTTGCTACACTACCTCAGGAGACCCAAGTCAACAAGGCTGGCAGGAGAAACAAGGGTAGTCCAACTGTCCATAATGCTAGGTTTGAAGAACTGCTTTCACAAAGGGCGTGCTTTCAGGACTGATCTAGGAGGTGCTCTGTAGATGAGTATTTCTGACAGTGTTTTTGACTGGTGGCTTTACAGGTCACAGTTCACTAGCAATAATTCTTAAACTGGAAATGTACTAAGGCTGAGGACTACACTAATGTACTGCAGCTGTATCTAAGGGAATCTGTCTGGCTATGGCGCACAATTGCGCAGCAGTGTACAATGCTGCACAATGCGCAAATAAGCAGAAACCCACTCAAATGCAGGGCTTAAATACCAGAATCTAAAAACTCAAAAAAAACAATGAGGGTGCTTACTCCAAGACTTGGACTTGGGGAAACTGTAGATTCACACCTGGTTGGGCCCCTCAGTCCCTTAAAGATAGAGATAGCAATCAAACTGCAGTGGCTAGGCTTCTAACGGTCTTTGTAATTGTCTGTCTAGTATGAATATATGAAAATATTAAAAGAATTCAGCACTACACTTAAACAGCATTACCTTGGCATTTCTGTGGCAAGACGTTTTTCACTATGGAATGGACTCAAAAGAATTAAATTTCACTGGGGGGGATGCATTTTTACACCCAACCCAACTAAATGCAGTTTCTGATCAAAATAGTCCAATAAAAACCACATTTGGTCTCCTGATGGTACAGCATGAAAACAAAAGACGAGTTCTGACTACAGTACTTTGGTATTTCATTCTCCAAATTACCATAATTGCAGTAAAACATTAGCAGAAATGCAATGTTAATTGGTTTCACCCTTACATTCTTCCTTTGAAAGCATTAAAAAATAAAAGGAACAAATCTGTTTTAGGGTTATATCATACTACGACTCTCAGGCTTTCCATTGTTAGATTTTTGTTTTTGTTTTTTGCTCTTTCGTTTGAGGGTCTTATTCTTTGTCTTTTATTCATCGGAGTGGCCACACACATGGGCTGTTTCCTACTCATTTTTGTAGTATAAAGTTCCTTGGATTTCTTATTTTCAGAGTTATATAATTAATGCTATATATTCCTTGTCTGGAAATAATGCATACTATGATTTTCTTTCTTTATTTAATTTGTCTTTCTTTTACTGTGCTATCACAAGCACGGTTGCATTTTAATGTCTCTGCTATTAGTCTGTTTACTTTCTTTTGCCTAAGTCTTATGTTATAAACCTCATAATGTTACCATTGCTGATTAGTTTACATTTTTCAAAAAAATATTTTCATGAATTCATTTTGTGTTTTCTGCATTACATTTTGAATATAGAATTTGTTATTCTATAATTTTGTTACATTAACATCTAAAGTATAGGCGCAAGAAATAGGATAAAATTAGTTCCACAAGAATGTAGCAAACAGTATAATTAGTAAACATTATATTAGAATAAAAGAAATTCATGACATCACATCTCTTGTTCTAAATGTCGCCACAAAAGTAAGGCTGGTATCTTAGAACAGCACTTTCTTCCTGCTCGTAAGAAATCGTAACAAAACATAAGGGGTTGGTATAATGGTTAAGATGTTAACCTCACTGACACAAAGTCCAAGGTTTGATTCTCACCTTTGGAAGGGAAATTGGCTAGGCTAAAAATGGTCCAAAAGGGCAGTTAGCCTAGTATTTACCAATGAACCTATAGAGCTGATGTACTGCAACTGCATTAATTTCTGCATATTCACTACACTCTGGTATGCTATGAATTTCAGTACTGAAACATGTACACGTCTGAAAAAAAAACATATAGTACAAGAATCATTTCATGGTGGATGCCTCAGCACCTCCTTTGTTGCTGTTAGTCTTCCCCACCTAGGAACACATTATCAAAGACAATACCTCTCAGCTGTTCCTGATTTTGCCAATCATTTTTGCCCTATCCTGGTAACACCGTGTATTACAGTAATGCCAGATATTTGAGTTTCTTACTTATTGCTTGGAAAATACATGTTAATACAAAATCTGTTGTATTTACTTTTTAAGTGAGTTAGAGTAATATTTAAAAATTGTCCCTGATTTTGAGCCTTTGTAGTGCCATTATTTTTGGCTTTGTCCAAAATTTTTGAACAAAGAAGTTGATGTATGTTTGAAAGGTGTGCCTGGAAAATCTGGGGTACCATACCAGCCCTAAAATGTAAGCAATGGATGTGCCTCAAGTTGCTGAACATCAGGGTACATCAGAACTTTCCCAAACACAAAAGTGTAGGTGCACCAAAATGACTAAACTGAGTAAGAACCAATACACCAATGCAAGGATACTGTAGTAGGACACCAGACCACAGGATGTAAAATCTACCCAATACACCAATGCAAGGGTACTATAGTAGGACACCAGACCACAGGATGTAAAATCTACCAATTTATTAAATAAACCAAACACGATTGTCAGTGAAAATGGTCAGTTGAAGCTTGACATGCTTTTTGCTTCAAATATAATACAAAACGGGACTTCCTCAGGACAATATATTGCCATCAAATATTTTTGCATTGAGAACAATTATAACACTGACAGCATCACTCCGAATGTAGTACTCAGGTTGTATTCCTGTACACGTAGAAGCCAAATAAGGAGATCATTTGAAACCTGTTTAAATGGAAGGGGTACTCAAGAAATTGCAAGCATTTTTTTTTAATCTGGAAAGATTGGAGCCTTCTGGCATGAGAGCAGTAATTTACTTAGTGCTTTCATGCCAAAAGGCTCCAATCTTTCCAGGTTAAAAATAAAAAGACTTTAAGACCACCTCAGACACTGTACTGATGAACATGCTCCATATACACAAAAACAATAGTAGCAAAAACACCTGCTCTAAGGATTTTAACCTTTCCAGCAATCTAAGCACGAGGTTCTGGAGAGATAGCTAAATCTCACACAGGCTTCCCCTTTGCTGGAAAAGGCTTCCAATCTGTGTTAAACAAATTACTTCCCTAATTCAGGTCAAAAATGGTCTGGACAAATGAATGGGAAATTGCAAATTAATGCATGGGGTGACACCTATGTCTCTAATGGACAGAGGACACTGACGTGGCACAAAATTGTTGTTGTTTGTCTTCTCGGCTTTTCCCGGTTAGGGGGCCGCCACAGCGGAACTCTGGTCTGCTAATGATTGACAGTAGATTTTTATGGTGCCGAGTTGCCAGCATGACGCCCAACCTTCAGCGAAGGCACGCCCATTCACGCATGTCTTTCGGAGGCCACTTGACTGCGGGGAGGACATGCAGACTCCACACAGAAGGCACTTCAGCCGAGAATCGAACAGGAGAACCTCTTGCTGTGAGGCAACAACTCTACTGCTGTACCACCGCGGCAAAATTGTAAACTGGCTATTTCCTGTCTATAAAAAGGAACAAGCAGCATTTAGGAATTCTGCTTGGCCAGGCTTAAAAAGGCCGTCAGGCCATTAGCCTACTATATTTTTATGTTTCTTTGGCTACCACTTACACTGAAGGTAGCAAGCATCCAGTCATCATCTGATTCTAGTTCTGTCCCTTCCCAGTAAATCTTCCATCTTCAGTAATTGGACACCAGCCCCCACCAGGATAGGCAGCTCCCACTAGAATAGGCAAACGCCATGTTGCTATAACACTGGGCTAGCAATATAATGCCATTTTTACATTACTGCCCAAAATGTGACACAGACAAATGTGTGTTTATCACGCAATATTTCGCTGTCATTGTTTATTTCACTTTTGTATGACCACACCTGAAAATGACCCATATCTCACTGAGACTATTACACAGCTTTTCAGCTAGTTAGCCCTTTAAATAGCAAAGTAATCTGATGCAATTTGTACAGGCAGTATTGACTTCTGAATAACAAAATGACTGGCATATACCCATGGTATAAATAAACCTTAGTATAATGTAATAGTTCAGTCCTGCTAAACAGAAACAAATGTCCTACAATGGCATTGTTGTTCTTTATTGAATACTTGGAATATAACTTTTCTATTTTTCAGTATAAAGTACTGCCTTTGAAATTTGCATTAACTAAGGAATATGTTAAGCTTTGCAATGACTTTTGTTTTTTGAGTATGCTGTTTTTAATTTACTCATCAGACTGCCAGGAAATATTTAAATATTATTGGAACAGCAAAAAATCAAATGTTAAAAACAAAACCTATATGAGCCAGTAATTCCATAACATTTAATTACCTCTTTTCTACCCCCAAAGTAAATATTTGAATTAGATTAAGCCGGATTTATTATGTCTGCATATATTAGCCTTTAATTTAGTCTAAGCTGGTGAAATGTTATTTTGTTGCTTCTTAGTTTTTGGGTCATAGCCGCAAAAGGTCCACTATAAACAAATTCACTTACCTGATCACTAGAAAAACAAATGAAAAATAAGTAAGGTTGCAAAAGGGCTGGTTTCTGCTACTTTAGTAGGAATACATTTTTAAGCTCATTTCACCCTATTAACCTTGGAAATGCACAATAAGCATTTTTATAGGTCTGTGGAGTTTGCTCATATTCTCCATGCCTGCATGAATTTTCACAGGGATCATTTCAAAGAGACACAGGTTGGAGGATTAGCAATGTTTTGTTTTTTCTGTACTGTGATGGAATAGCTTCCCATCCCATGTCTACCAGATTAGGGTCTGCAACCCTGAACAAGATAATTGGATAATGCGGGTATTATGTTGATAAAATAATATATATGAGTACAGAATGCATCCATGTTAGTAGAATGGTATGCATTAAATGACTACTATGTCCTATAAGACTCTTAATACTTCATTTCAGATAAAAAAAAATAAAAATTATTATTTGCAACTTACCAGTCCCTGGCATCTTTGTGCACTGGCTGTTTAACAGCAATTTCCTTCTGTGCTAATAAATATAGGGTTAACACCATTCTAACCCTGTGACCTCAGCCACAGTCTCCATACCAACCTGTGTGGCCAATGCGATTACATCATTACAATATGTAAATTCTGCACTTCATCTCCTGCATTCCAGTTGAGTAGTTCTGCTTACTGACCTTTTCCTGCAGTGGTATGCCAGATGTCTAAGTCGGAGGAGATCAGTCTTACAGTACCTTTCTTATCTACTTCTCTGGTTATGGAATGAAATAATTCTACTGGACTTTTTATTGATAAACAAGCAATTGCATTCAGTACTTGAACCTCACAGTCAGGAAAAAAAACTTTTTTTTGAGTATTTGATTTTTCTTTTATTCCTACACTCTTGATATCTCAGCATTTTACCTCTTGAGGAGTTTGATAAAGCTATTAAACATATGACAAGCCAATTCTGACTTATACATATGCACTGATAAAATTTTTCCACTTAATTTAAAAAATATATACTTGTTTAATTTCCTTTTTAACTCATCTTTCTACAGTGTACTGAACGTCATTATATGTACAGTTCCTTTTTTCAGTAATAGCTTGACAGTTGTTTCCCCCGCCTTTACTAAACAGACGACCTGTTCTACTACAAGAGAAGTACATTTCTCAAACTGACATGCATACGCATCATCATTGATTTGTGTGTAACCAGGGCACTAGTCTGCTTTTTAAGTCTGGGGTATCTGAAGTGATGTATGATTTTAAAACTGATTTTCTTTTAGCTTTTCCTTCATAGCAGTTGTTACAACTATGTCACACCATGTATTAACACTTTCACTTTTAGGTGGGAATGAGATCTTTACTACATCCCAATCCCTATATATGCCAGTTCTCATCCATCTGTAGTTACAAACGTACATTTCCGTAAGGCTCTGTACTTTATTTCTTACTTCATTTACAGTGGATTTTATCCTTTGCAAATGGCATTTTATCAACAAGTCAGCAACATGAAACGGCACTCATTGCAAGCATTCTTAATCATGGAAGATGCTGACATTTGTGCAGTCACAGAAACCGGGTTCAAAGCTGCGGAGAGCACCCCAACCAAGCCAGGTTACTCATCCTATCATTCATTCATTCATTCATTCATTCATTCAGTTCCCAAACCATGAGCAGCAAAACAAAAGAAGGTGGAGTTACAATATATATATATATATATATATATATAAAAGACACACACCTCTAGGCTGATCAAACAGTATGGCACACAGGAGACACTCCAGGTGCAGTTAACAATTGACAAGACCCCTATTCAAATCATAGCTAGCTATAGGCCTCCAACTTTGACTCAAGATGCCCAGTCCACCTATCTGGACCTCTTTGAATCTATCAAGATTCAACCCTTACCCTGATCCTGGGCGACTTTAACTATTCAGCCATAGATTGGAAGAAATACTCATGCCAAAACAAAAATGCCCAGATTTTCCTTGATTTCGTCAATACAAATGCCTTGGACCAGTTGGCTGACACCCCCACAAGAGGTGAAAATATCTTGGACCTGGTATTAACCAACATGAATAACCACTGCAGCATCCCTACAGTGTCATCATCCCTGGTAAGATCCGACCACAAAGCAGTCACTTTCGACGTCACTATCTCCCCTGACCCTCCCCCCCAGCTAGGGTCAAATAAAAAAAAAACTTCTCCAAAGCTGATTACAACCTCCTGAGGGAAGATATAAACAGCTTCACAGCTCCCCCCCCACACAGGAACTGCCACATATGTCCAAACCTACACCAAAGTACTATATGAGCATTTACATAGCTGCATGGAATCAGGAATACCAGACAGGACAAAATCTTCCTCCTCAAGGAAGAGTAAACCTGTCTGGTGATCATCTACAATAAATAAACTCTCTAATAAAAGGAAAAAATTGCTGTCCAGGACCATGAAGGAGCAGGTGTCTAATTGGAAGCAATCTCTCCTTAGCCTGAACAAGCAAATAAGAGCACTAGTGACATCCTCCAAAGCAAACTTTGAGTCCAAATCTACTAAAGGCAGTCATAAGGGTGTCTTCACATATGTCCGCAGTCTCAAGGGAAGCTCCCGGGTCTGCTCAGAACTGGTGGTCAAGAACACCACATAGACAAACCCTGTAGATATAGCCAACCTGCTGGCAGACAGGTTCATTGAAAACGTCACTCCTCTGAACCCCCCATCAGTAAAACAGGACATCTCCAGTACCTGCCCCTTTCCCCTTATCTCTAGGGAGCAAGTCATCACTGCCCTCTCAAAGCAAAAAATATAGTCTCCATGGGTCCCGATAACATCCCAGGCTGCATCCTACATGAACTCAGGCACCCTATTCAACCAAAACCTGAGTACTGGCTTCGTCCCAGCTGAGTGAAGGACAGCTACTGTCATCCCTTTGCAGAAAGGTGGAGTGTCCATCAATCCAGGAAATTATAGACCCATCAGCCAAACTAGCCAGATCTGCAAGGCCATGGAGCGGATTATCATGGACCTCATTAACAAGGACATTGACAACCTCCAGACACTTGACCCTACACAGTTTGGTTTTGTCAAGGGGAGGTCATGCCTGTTAAATTTGGTTGACTTCTTTGAGACAGTCACCAAAGCCATAGATGAGGGGAAGATGGTGCACACCACCTACCTTGACCTGGCCAAGGCCTTTGATACTATTCCCCACTCAGGTATAGTAGATAAACTCGCTCAACTAGGCATCAGTCCATATGTTACCAGATAGGTAGCAAACTGGCTCTCTGATAGAACCCACCTAGTCAAAATAGGGGATGTCACCTCAAGTAGTAGACTCGTAATAAGTGGTGTATCCCAGGGATCGGTCTTGGGGCCTCTGCTGTTTGGGACTCAGTTCCATATCCTAGACTCCATCCCTTACAAACCCACATCCTGCCCCTCCCCCCTGGTCACATATTACACTCCCAGTCGCTCTCTCCGTACATCCCGTCAACAACTCCTCGACATCCATTCGCCTAACATAATTGTAGGAAACATTTTGTATAAACACACTGTAGCCAAGGCCTGGAATAAACTCTCCTCATGCATAAAAACCACAAGACACCCCTTGCTCTTCAAAAAAAGCTAAAGCAATTTCTACTTGGATCTACAGTAGGTCTTGTTTCTGTCATGCCCCTTCCTAATCTCTTCCTCATCTTTCTACCAACAGCACCCTAATGGTACTCTCTGACTCCTATACTTTAACTACTGCTATCTCCACTCTTCTGACTATGAGAACCCATGTAAATATGTATATACTTGTAAAAAAAAAGTGTATTTGCCTGCATTTGCCATGTAAATTTTTCTACTGTTAACTACTTATATTTACTGTGTATGTAAGTCTTATTCTGTAGTTTTGATATTTTCTTACATTGATATTTCAGAATTTATTATGTGCAGTTATAATTTTTGTCTATGTACTGGAGCTTTTCTCCTCGGGTCTCCACTGAAAATGGGCTTTGGATCAGTTGGACCAACCCGTTTACCAAATGTCAAATAAGTAAATAAATATACTTCTCAGAGGTGCAGGCCAAATCTAGTAGGCTATTGCTGACCAACTTTGCAGATGACTCCAAGCTGGGTGCTGTCATCAATTCTCCTAGTGATGTGGACATCCTCCAAGAGGGTCTCACCTAAACAAATAACTGATGCCAGAAACATGGCCTCAAACTGAATGCCAAAAAATGCATCATCATCCCTTTTGGGAAGAATGACATTCCCACAAATTATCACATTGATAATAAGGCACTAAGCACGCAATCAGTCATAAGGGACTTGGCCACCCAGGTTGATAGCAAACTGACTTTTGATCACCATATTGCCTCCATTGTACGGAAAGCTTTCTACATGGCCCACTTCATTAGTAAGGGTATCTCATTCAGGGACAAGGTGGTCATAATATCCCTGTATTTTTCCCTTATAAGGCCCATTATTGAGTACAATGCCCCTTTCAGCATGTACCTCACAAAGCACATGCAGCAGCTGGAGAGCCACAGAGGCTGCTCACCCAGAGAATCCAGGGCCCCAAACATCTACCGTACACAGGCTAAAAGCCATCCCTCTACTCAGTCTCCTACAGACTCCTCAGAGGTGACCGTACTAACCTAGTACTACTGACAATGAGATACTACCTTCAGGATATAATATTCACCGGTTAGACCGTACAAACCTAGTACTACTGACAATGAGATACTACCTCCAGGATACAATATTCACCGTTTAGACCGTACTAACCTAGTACCACTGACAATGAGATACTACCTCCAGGTACAATATTCAACAGTTAGACCGTACTAACCTAGTACTGCTGATAATGAGATACTACCTCCAGGATATAATATTCACCGGTTAGACAGTACTAACCTAGTACTACTGATAATTAGATACTACCTCCAGGATATAATATTCACCGGTTAGAATGTACTAACCTAGTACTACTGAAAATGAGATACTACGTCCAGGATATAATATTCACCGGTTATACCATACTAACCTAGTACTACTGATAATGAGATACCACCTCCAGGATATAATATTCACCGGTTATACCGTACTAACCTAGTACTACTGATAATGAGATACTACCTCCAGGACATAATATTCACCGGTTAGACCGTAGTAACCTAGTACTACTGATAATGAGATACTACCTCCAGGATATAATATTCACCGGTTAGACTGTACTAACCTAGTCCTACTGATAATGAGATACTACCTCCAGGCTATAATATTCACCGGTTAGACCATACTAACCTAGTACTACTGATAATGAGATACTACCTCCAGGATATAATATTCACCAGTTAGACCGTACTAACCTAGTACTGCTGATAATGAGATACTACCTCCAGGATATAATATTCACTGGTTAGACCGTAGTAACCTAGTACTACTGACAATGAGATACTACCTCCAGGATATAATATTCACTGGTTAGACCGTACTAACCTAGTACTACTGATAATGAGATACTACCTCCAGGATATAATATTCACTGGTTAGACCATACTAACCTAGTACTACTGACAATGAGATACTACCTCCAGGATATAATATTCACCGGTTAGACCATACTAACCTAGTACTACTGATAATGAGATACTACCTCCAGGATATAATATTCACTGGTTAGACTGTACTAACCTAGTACTACTGATAATGAGATACTACCTCCAGGATATAATATTCATCGGTTAGACCATACTAACCTAGTACTACTGATAATGAGATACTACCTCCAGGATATAATATTCACCGGTTAGACAGTACTAACCTAGTACTACTGATAATGAGATACTACCTCCAGGATATAATATTCACTGGTTAGAAAGTACTAACCTAGTACTACTGATAATGAGATACTACCTCCAGGATATAATATTCACCGGTTAGACAGTACTAACCTAGTACTACTGATAATGAGATACTACCTCCAGGATATAATATTCACCGGTTAGACAGTACTAACCTAGTACTACTGATAATGAGATACTACCCCCAGGATATAATATTCACAGATTAGACAGTACTAACCTAGTACTACTGATAATGAGATACTACCGCCAGGATATAATATTCACAGGTTAGACTGTACTAACCTAGTACTACTGATAATGAGATACTACCTCCAGGATATAATATTCACCGTTAGACAGTACTAACCTAGTACTACTGATAATGAGATACTACCTCCAGGATATAATATTCACCTGTTAGACAGTACTAACCTAGTACTACTGATAATGAGATACTACCTCCAGGATATAATATTCACCGGTTAGACTGTACTAACCTAGTACTACTGATAATGAGATACTACCTCCAGGATATAATATTCACTGGTTAGACTGTACTAACCTAGTACTACTGATAATGAGATACTACCTCCAGGATATAATATTCACCAGTTAGACTGTACTAACCTAGTACTACTGACAATGAGATACTACCTCCAGGATATAATATTCACCGGTTAGACTGTACTAACCTAGTACTACTGATAATGAGATACTACCTCCAGGATATAATATTCACTGGTTAGACCGTACTAACCTAGTACTACTGATAATGAGATACTACCTCCAGGATATAATATTCACCGGTTAGACCATACTAACCTAGTACTACTGATAATGAGATACTACCTCCAGGATATAATATTCACCGGTTAGATTGTACTAACCTAGTACTACTGATAATGAGATACTACCTCCAGGATATAATATTCACCGGTTAGACTGTACTAACCTAGTACTACTGATAATGAGATACTACCTCCAGGATATAATATTCACGGTTAGACCATACTAACCTAGTACTACTGATAATGAGATACTACCTCCAGGATATAATATTCACCGGTTAGACCGCACTAACCTAGTACTACTGATAATGAGATACTACCTCCAGGATATAATATTCACCAGTTAGACCGTACTAACCTAGTACTACTGACAATGAGATACTACCTCCAGGATATAATATTCACCGGTTAGACTGTACTAACCTAGTACTACTGATAATGAGATACTACCTCCAGGATATAATATTCACTGGTTAGACCGTACTAACCTAGTACTACTGATAATGAGATACTACCTCCAGGATATAATATTCACCGGTTAGACCGTACTAACCTAGTACTACTGATAATGAGATACTACCTCCAGGATATAATATTCACTGGTTAGACTGTACTAACCTAGTACTACTGATAATGAGATACTACCTCCAGGATATAATATTCACCGGTTAGACTGTACTAACCTAGTACTACTGATAATGAGATACTACCTCCAGGATATAATATTCACCAGTTAGACCGTACTAACCTAGTACTACTGATAATGAGATACTACCTCCAGGATATAATATTCACTGGTTAGACCGTACTAACCTAGTACTACTGATAATGAGATACTACCTCCAGGATATAATATTCACTGGTTAGACTGTACTAACCTAGTACTACTGATAATGAGATACTACCTCCAGGATATAATATTCACTGGTTAGACCGTACTAACCTAGTACTACTGATAATGAGATACTACCTCCAGGATATAATATTCACGGTTAGACCGTACTAACCTAGTACTACTGATAATGAGATACTACCTCCAGGATATAATATTCACTGGTTAGACCGTCCTAACCTAGTACTAGTACTACTGATAATGAGATACTACCTCCAGGATATAATATTCACTGGTTAGACCGTACTAACCTAGTACTACTGATAATGAGATACTACCTCCAGGATATAATATTCACCGGTTAGACTGTACTAACCTAGTACTACTGATAATGAGATACTACCTCCAGGATATAATATTCACTGGTTAGACTGTACTAACCTAGTACTACTGATAATGAGATACTACCTCCAGGATATAATATTCGTTAGACCGTACTAACCTAGTACTCCTGATAATGAGATACTACCTCCAGGATATAATATTCATGGGTTAGACCGTACTAACCTAGTACTACTGATAATGAGATACTACCTCCAGGATATAATATTCACTGGTTAGACCGTACTAACCTAGTACTACTGATAATGAGATACTACCTCCAGGATATAATATTCACTGGTTAGACTGTACTAACCTAGTACTACTGATAATGAGATACTACCTCCAGGATATAATATTCACCAGTTATCACGGTTAGACCGTACTAACCTAGTACTACTGATAATGAGATACTACCTCCAGGATATAATATTCACCAGTTAGACCGTACTAACCTAGTACTACTGATAATGAGATACTACCTCCAGGATATAATATTCACCGGTTAGACCGTACTAACCTAGTACTACTGATAATGAGATACTACCTCTAGGATATAATATTCAGGGTTAGACCGTACTAACCTAGTACTACTGATAATGATACTACCTCCAGGATATAATATTCACCGGTTAGACCGTACTAACCTAGTACTACTGATAATGAGATACTACCTCCAGGATATAATATTCACCGGTTAGACCGTACTAACCTAGTACTACTGATAATGAGATACTACCTCCAGGATATAATATTCACCGGTTAGACCGTACTAACCTAGTACTACTGATAATGAGATACTACCTCCAGGATATAATATTCACCGGTTAGACCGTACTAACCTAGTACTACTGATAATGAGATACTACCTCCAGGATATAATATTCACTGGTTAGACCGTACTAACCTAGTACTACTGATAATGAGATACTACCTCCAGGATATAATATTCACTGGTTAGACCGTACTAACCTAGTACTACTGATAATGAGATACTACCTCCAGGATATAATATTCACCGGTTGGTTAGACAGTACTAACCTAGTACTACTGATAATGAGATACTACCTCCAGGATATAATATTCACTGGTTAGACCGTACTAACCTAGTACTACTGATAATGAGATACTACCTCCAGGATATAATATTCACTGGTTAGACTGTACTAACCTAGTACTACTGATAATGAGATACTACCTCCAGGATATAATATTCACTGGTTAGACAGTACTAACCTAGTACTACTGATAATGAGATACTACCTCCAGGATATAATATTCACCGGTTAGACCGCACTAACCTAGTACTACTGATAATGAGATACTACCTCCAGGATATAATATTCACTGGTTAGACAGTACTAACCTAGTACTACTGATAATGAGATACTACCTCCAGGATATAATATTCACCGGTTAGACCGTACTAACCTAGTACTACTGATAATGAGATACTACCTCCAGGATATAATATTCACCGGTTAGACCGTACTAACCTAGTACTACTGACAATGAGATACTACCTCCAGGATATAATATTCACTGGTTAGACCGTACTAACCTAGTACTACTGATAATGAGATACTACCTCCAGGATATAATATTCACCGGTTAGACCATACTAACCTAGTACTACTGACAATGAGATACTACCTCCAGGATATAATATTCACTGGTTAGACTGTACTAACCTAGTACTACTGATAATGAGATACTACCTCCAGGATATAATATTCACCGGTTAGACCGTACTAACCTAGTACTACTGATAATGAGATACTACCTCCAAGATATAATATTCACCGGTTAGACTGTACTAACCTATTACTACTGATAATGAGATACTACCTGCAGGATACAATATTCACCAGTTAGACTGTACTAACCTAGTACTGCTGATAATGAGATACTACCTCCAGGATATAATATTTACCGGTTAGACTGTACTAACCTGTTACTACTGATAATGAGATACTACCTCCAGGATATAATATTCACAGGTTAGACCGTACTAACCTAGTACTACTGATAATGAGATACTACCTCCAGGATATAATATTCACTGGTTAGACTGTACTAACCTAGTACTACTGATAATGAGATACTACCTCCAGGATATAATATTCACCGGTAAGACCGTACTAACCTAGTACTACTGATAATGAGATACTACCTCCAGGATATAATATTCACTGGTTAGACTGTACTAACCTAGTACTACTGATAATGAGATACTACCTCCAGGATATAATATTCTCCAGTTAGACCGTACTAACCTAGTACTACTGACAATGAGATACTACCTCCAGGATATAATATTCTCCAGTTAGACCGTACTAACCTAGTACTACTGATAATGAGATACTACCTCCAGGATATAATATTCATCGGTTAGACCGTACTAACCTAGTACTACTGACAATGAGATACTACCTCCAGGATGCAATATTCACCGGTTAGACCGTACTAACCTAGTACTACTGATAATGAGATACTACCTCCAGGATATAATATTCACCAGTTAGACCGTACTAACCTAGTACTACTGATAATGAGATACTACCTCCAGGATATAATATTCACCGGTTAGACCGTACTAATCTAGTACTACTGACAATGAGATACTACCTCCAGGATATAATATTCACCGGTTAGACCGTACTAACCTAGTACTACTGATAATGAGATACTACCTCCAGGATATAATATTCACGGTTAGACCGTACTAATCTAGTACTACTGACAATGAGATACTACCTCCAGGATATAATATTCACCGGTTAGACCGTACTAACCTACTACTACTGATAATGTGATACCACCTCCAGGATATAATATTCACCAGTTAGACCGTACTAACCTAGTACTACTGATAATGAGATACTACCTCCAGGATATAATATTCACCGGTTAGACCGTACTAATCTAGTACTACTGACAATGAGATACTACCTCCAGGATATAATATTCACCGGTTAGACCGTACTACAATGAAAGGAGATGGGATAGCAGTCCTTTACAAAAATACTCTAACTGTTAATAGAGACACAATTCAACCACCCCAATTCAGTAATGCAGAACTACTTATAACTAAACTACAGATTAACCAGAACAAATGCTTGAACACCACCTGTGCTTACATTCCTCCAGGCAATTACTTAAATACCGTAGAGGATATCCTATACTGGTTATCCACTACCCATCCTCAAGAAACCATAGTTCTTGGTGACTTCAATAGTGACTGGCACCTGTGCTCTTCCGAACCCCCCCTCACCCCTATAAACTTACCTGGGTTAAGCAGATCATAACCTCTCCAACTAGGTTAAACAAACCGACCAACAGGGAAAGTATCCTAGACTGGATCCTAGTTAATAACCAACCCCAACTGTACACAGCTGCACTCTCCCTGATGACCTTAGCCTCCATTTACTAACTTATATCATAAAACATAAGGCAGGAACCCCCTACCAGACCAAATATAAAACACTTAGAAACAGGAAAGACATTGACACTGCTATATTCCTAAACGAACTAAAAGCAGTTGACTGGTCAAAACTTAAAAATCTACCATTAGAAGAGGCTATAGCTCACTTTAACACTAAAGTCCTAGGTATCCTTAATTCCCATGCTCCAGCACGTACAATAAAATCTAGATCAAGCACCGCACCATGGCTCACAAAAGATACCAAATCTAAAATCAAAACTAGAAACAGAGCCTGGCCCAGTTGGAGAACAACTAAAGCCCCACTTCACCATCTAAAATGTCAACTCAGGAGTGATGCAAAAAAATCTATTTTAATAGACAAAAAAAGCTTTTACCAAAATCTCTTACAGAAACACCAAATCCACCCTCAAAGGTTCTGGGCAGGCCCAACTCAATTTCTACATCCAGGTCATTCTACCACCCCAACCCCAGCTAACCACACCCATAGCTCCCCTGAGACCATAGCTGCCACTTATAATAACTTTTTCACTGAAACAATCCAATCCCTAGCAAATCAACTAACCTCCAGAAACCTAAACCACACCCCTAATCTACCCACTAATCACCCCCAATTTAGCTTCCAACCAATATCCACAAGTTTTATCAAAACACTTATAAAAAACTGAAACCTACCACCCTCACTGCTGACCTCCTCCCTGCAGAGCACCTACAAATAGCTGCAGATGCCATTGCATATCCCATATTTATCATAATCAACAAAACCTTATCCGAAAGTGCTATCCTCTCCCTCTGGAAAATATTCCACGTCATCCCACTCCACAAAAGTGAAAGTTCTACAGACATATCCAACTATAGACCCATTGCCATACTTTTCCCACTAGCCAAAATAATGGAGAAATGTGTACACAAGCAACTAATGCTGTACCTTACACAAAATAACTTACTATCCAACTCCCAGTATGGCTTCAGGCCAAACCATAGCACCACCTCAGCCCTCCTTTCCTTTACTAATGCCATAAACCAAAACAGGAATACCAATAGGCTATCCTCCACTCCTCCACCCTCTTTCTTGACCTATCAGAAGCCTTCGACATGGTCAGCCATGACCTTCTCATTATCTCTCTCAAGTCTATTTCCCTCAACAACCACACAATCCAGTGGTTCCAGTCCGACCTGACTGGTAGACAACAGGTGGTACTATGGCAAGGCAAACTCTCCAGTCAGTTACCTCTCACACTTGGTTCCCTCAAGGCTCCATACTAGGTCCACTACTCTTCTCTATTTTTATCAGCAACCTTCACACTGCTATCCCTAAAGTGACCTGTATTCAATATGCAGATGATTCCACTCTGATCTGCTGATCCACCTCCCCATCCGAACTGCAAATCCTAACCAACCAACACCTACTGCCGAACCCCAATAAAACTAAACTTCTACTCTTCACCCCCACTAGTAGGTCTGCCATACTTTCATTCTCTGTCACGTCTAACAATGGTACCACTATCTCCCCAGATCTACACACTAAGCTCCTAGGGGTTATCATAGACAATAATCTTAAATTTGACCTACAGGGTAATAAAACCATACAGGCCATCAATAAGAAGCTTGGATCACTGTATAGAAACAAAACATTTTTAACCCCACTGGCTAGGACTGCAATCACCTGGTCACACTTACTCTCTACTCTTTTATGTGAATCTCCGGTACTCTCAAACTTCAACAAATCCGAACTAGGTAAGCTCTCCCACAGCTACAACCATATTGCCAGATTGCCAGATTTGCCACTGGCTCCACTTATAGAACCCACCACTACCAGAACCTGAAACAACTAGAGTGGCTAGAACTGCCCAACTTAATTCAATTCAATCAACTCTTAATAGTGCACGACATTTTGTACCACCCTGAGGATATCCCCTCACTCATAAATATCATTAAGCCATATAGCAACTTGAGATCCCCACAGTTAGCCAACAAACTACTGGTTCAAACCCACAAAGCTAATAACTCTGCTGGTGAATCCCTGTTTGCCAACTTTGTTGGCAAAACCTGGAATTCGTTGCCAAACTATATAACCCTACAATCCTCCATAGGTCTCGTCAAAAAAAACCCTCAAACAGTATCTCAAAGTGAACTGGCTTTGCCCATGTACCAACCCTGATTAAGTTATAAACTGAAAGCATAATCTGTAAATATCATAACATGCAACTACATCACCAAGCTCTATATCCAATCTGACGTCTCTTGCTTTTAATTGTGTATGTCCATGAGAATTGTGTGTCTCCATTAGGGAACACCATGAACCATTGTACATAATCACTTTGTTTTACACTTTGTTGTATACTTTGTTTTATACTTTCAGATGTTATCTATGTAATTTTGTCTATTTGTAGCTTTTCTCCCTGGGCCTCTGCTGAAAATGGACATATATCCAGTCGGACTATCCTGGTAAACAAATGTAAAATAAATAAATAAATAAATACTGGTATTAGCAGTTCTTCCTAATCATCTATACAAACTCCAAAACAAATCCATTAAGGCTTCACAACAGCTTTAGAGTTTGGAGTTTTTATGACCTTTTTGTAGTATTTCCAAAGTAGTGAATACCCACTAACTCATCCCAGAACAGATGTCCAGCAGCCAAAACACTAACTTCTTTGAGCAGTTCAGAATTTTGAACAGACCTAACTGATTCCACCTGGAAGCTTGTCCAGTGATCAGTAGCAGCTTCCTGGTCAGGTGGTTCAGAGAACGTGCTATAGCATAATGGAGGATATCTTCTTGATTCCTTAATTTTAATTGGTCCAAAAGATTGTATGAGTAAGCCTGTCACTGGTAGCTGTAACAAGGATGTTTAACTCCTACTGGACGCTAAGTAGGCCTTCTGTTCTACAAGTCTGAATGGTACATCCCAAGCTTCTGCAATAGCTGCAATACCTAGTTTGTATGTTCTTATAAAACTATTCACTTCTAAGTATTTATTACTAAGACTTCAGGCACCTTTAAAGTATGACTAGATCTTCCATTCCTTGTGGAGTTGACTTCAGCAATTCTATGTTTCCTGAATAAAAAAATAAGTAATTATACATTTTGCTAGAGATGTAACTCACACCATATTGACTAAGATGAAAGCCATCTTTTGAGAACATTCACTAGGTCGTAAATAAACTCTTCCCAGTATGTGATTAGTTGTAGGCAGTAAGTTGTACTGAGCTGTCGTAACCAAGAATTAAATAAAAATGCTTTGGTGTAGATATAATCATTCCATTTCTGTGAAAGTATCACTGACTTGATTTGTTTGAATCCAATATTTCCAGCACAAGATTTATCATATGGTTAAGTGGAATAAAATTAAAAATTTGTCCCACAATGGATGAGAAAGTTTTTGTATTTATAGACTCATTTAAGAAGTCCGGTTATTATTTCTGGGATTTCAATTAATTTAAGACCTAGTAATGATGAAATACCGATCCCTGGTAGTAACATGACAGTGATACTTGAAGCATACTCATAGTCCCATGAGGTGTGCTTGTCTTCTGTGGCCCCCTACTATGTCGAATCTTAACTTGGCGAGCACGTGTTTGTGAAATGTAACACCCAGACATGTATACAGAATGCTTACAGTACATCTCTGGCTGCTCTCTTTAAACAAGTGAGGGTGGCACAACTACAGGTGATCTTAATGATGCCTGCACTGTTTTAGTACCAGCTGCCCTGACTAAGACCTGGTTCAGATTGTACCAAACATAACATTTTTTGAAAGGGCAATAATATCACACCAGCAGGTGTTCCCTTTACTACCTGTAAAAAGAAGGAAAAAAAATACCTTGGTGTCCTTCTTGCACCAGGCAGGAGACCTGATCTGACAGCATGAGCAGCAACCGTGGCCATTTGGTGTTTCCAGTCAAGGAGCAGTATGGTGGATGTGCGGACACCAGCACATGTCCATGAATCACATGATGAACAATATGGGACTGGATACTTGTGCAGTGCATGTACATGAGTAGCTGCATGCACAAGCTTTTGTTCTCACACCAGTGCATGAATGCCTCATGAACAGCTTACACGGACACATTGGCTAAGTATTAAAGTGATCCAGAGCTATTGACACTAGAAGTCCCCATATGCATTTTTAGTACACTAATTGGTTCAAATTAGCATAGTGTACTATGGTAGCACCACTGTGCCACTTAGCACTACATCAGTATACTGATTTCATTTGTTTGTTGAGCTACTGAATGACAGCTGGGTTATGCAGGAGACTCATATTTGCTCTTGGCTGGTAAGGTACATCTTGTACAGGTATATTACTATGCTTAAGGAAAGGGCAGTAAGAATCAGTGATGGGTTTGCTAGCTGTATTGGTTTGCTTTACTACCTAAAGACATAGGTCCTAGGGACAGGTCAGGAGATGCTAACGCTGTCATGTATAGTGCAATTTGTCATCCATACCATGCTGTAGGGCTTCCATTTATCCATAAGGTTGTCAGTAGCAAATGCCACATTTGATAAATGTTTTGTCAGTCACGTTATTCCCTCTATTCCATCTCATGGGGTGGGAGATGGAGCTGAGGGCATGGGAGAAGTAATAGCATTGCAATGCATATTCAATAAAATAATATTAATCTGTCTTACTGTATGTCTGTTTGCTATTATTTTGCTGTTCTGCAGTTCCAGTATTTGTAGCATGTTACAGAAGATTTGCACTGTTATGCAGCAACCTCCTTATATGCATCTGTAAACTGCAATGGCATGTTATAAGCATGCATTTGTATAATATTACATGCTCAAATGCATGTACAGCCTCATTATCATCTATGTATGCTGTTATTTTCATGTGTTGAACATTTCGTTATTAGTTCTGCAGTTCTTATGTGCAACACGTCTCAGTGAATCACCACCACTATGGTATTGTCATACTATGCTGAGTATCCTTGAAACTATGAATCCCAGCCTTCTCTACAAAAGGAACACCTACATAATTATAGCTTTCTCTATGATTTCTCCTGTTCATTTGAGATAGTTAAAAGGTTAGGACTGTACAATAAAATTCAAAATGCCCAGCAAAAACTATGTGCTGAAACCTATTGTTTCTTCTGAGGTACTGTTTGTCTGAAGACTTCAGATTTATAAAACTGGAGATAAATTTGCTGTCTCTGTGAAAGGAAGCTGTATGTTCAAACAATATATTTCTTTGTTTTGTTTAATACTGAAAACACACTTGTTAAAAAGCTGCATTAGCAAAGTGATAGCCTCACATAAAGTCCTGTCTTTGATAAAACATTTTAGTAAAATAGACTGCAGTAAAGCAGAATATGGAATCTTTCAATCTGCCAAAGCTACACACAGATTATTTTATTTAAAATATATACAGATACATTTTCTTCTGTACCCAGAAATACCTCATACGAACCATAAACCTGATATGGGCATCAAATATCTGCAAATCATGAAAAAGAAAACACAAAAAGAAATTACTCTATATAAGTTTTAATTTTTTTCCTCGGGTTCAAACTTTTCAATATTTTTTTTTTTGGGTCTACTTCATATCATTGAAACCCTAAATCACTGAAGACCACATAGTTGAGATGAAAATAACAAAAACCTATTTCAGCGAAAGACCAGAGCAACTATGATCTTCCCAGGGTAAGTAATCACTCATCCAAAACGTCACAAAACCTAAACTGCACCATCCCTAACCCACAAAGGTGGGGGTGGGGGTCTACACCCCCCACACCACCAATTTGGGGGGCTGTGTCCTCCACACTTCCCTAACTAAATATACCAACTCCAAGATCGCACTACAGTTGGGAAAAGGGCAAAGTTCACCTTGTCACCCAACAAGTTTGTTACTCTGGGAAGATCTTCATTGCTCTGGTTTTTTGCTGAAATGAGTTTTCGTTATTTTTGTCTTTATGATGTGATCTTCAATGATCTCGGGTTTTGACAATCTGAAGGGGACCCTTTTTGTCATACTCTTGAAAATTTTGTCAGGCTTAGCCATTTAATTTTACATATTCCAGAAATGGTTCTGCAAGATTATTTTAAATGCATTTACCTTTATTTTGGATTATTTATTTATTTTATTTTATTTTTATTTTACATTTGTTGACCGGGCTAGTCTAACTGGATATATGTCCATTTTCAGTAGAGGCCCGGGGAGAAAAGCTCCAGGACAATAACAGATGAAAAAGTAAAATTGTGTAGAATAAAATAAAGTTTCCATAGAAAAAAATACCGAAATACATTTTACTACACACTGGTTAGTAATTATTTACAAAAATATAAAACACACTGGTAAATAACTAATTACAAAAATATAGAAGACAATGGTTAAAATACTATTTACAAAAATATAGAATACGACATTTATAAAGAGTCAATCATAGTAGATTACAGATAAACAGTTCTACTTACAAATGAAATAAGAACAATAGTGTCAAAGAGGGAAAGCAGAGGGAAATAGTCGAGTTAATCAGCTAGTCAGGGTTGTTGCAAGGGCATAGAAAGAAGAGTCTGTACTAGACCAGAATGTAGTCATTCTTTTTGTGTATTTATAGGTCTATAGATAAATATTAATGGGGCCATTTTAAATCTAGCCAATTTCCCTTTTGGTGCTTGAATTAACCTATCGCATTTTGAGTTAGATTGGCCTTACTCATCCCATGGTCAATAATTACATACTACCCCTAGTGAGATTAACTGAGATCATACCATAGATAATCTGAGGGGACCCAAGCATGGGATAAAGCATTAAAGAGATCCCTCTGTTCATTAGTACTGGGGGAGTTCTGGGATACATTTGTCTGTTTCCCATTCATAGAGCCAACTTGAATATGGACAGGGATGAACTTTGTTTTATGTGGCTTGGGAGTCTGTACCAGAGCAGTGGTGTCTTCTACAAAATAAAACTGTCCCTATGAACCATTCTGCTGATGTTACAGAAGAGGTTTAGATTTTAAACCAAGTATTTCTGATGTCATTAGACTTGATGATGTGCAGTGATTCTGTCAGTAATGGAGCAGAGGATGCCTTGTATGTCAGACACAGGTAATCTCTTAGCAGTCTGTATGATGCCAAGTATAGCAACAAGGCTTTGAGTCAGTCCGTGTAGGATATATTTCTTACACCTTATATCTTTTTAGTAAGGTATCAGTGTCGGCTTTACAGTTGTTGCTTGTGTCTGGACATGCCAAAGGAGACATTATACTCAATGATTGGTTTATTGAGGGCTGAGTAATGTGGAGCAATGAAATCCCTAGATCTAGACACAATCCCTTTATTTATAATCTGTGCAATATAGAAAGACTTTCTTATGACAATGGACACATGTTGGTCAAAAATTAGGTCACTGCCCACATAAGTTCCCAAATCCCAAACAACTGGGCCAACTCTTAGGGGAATATTGTCAGTGTGGTAGTCCCCCTGGAGTAGATGACATCACAAAGGATACAATAATGCACTTTTTGGAATTTAGTTTCAGTTCATGATTTTGTCACTAGATTTTTTATTTGGGACAAGTCTTCCTGCAGGATGGCTAAGTCATTTGGGAATTTAATGACTGCTCTTAGGTTGCAGTCATCTGCAAACTTAGTCAGCCACAGCTCATTGGCATTGGCTTTTACTTCAGTTTTATTTTTACTTCTAATTCTCGACTCAGTTCTGTAAAACATGTTCTCAATTTTAAGTCATTTTACAGCCCATGAACTGAAAAACTTCAGCAAAAAGTCACACCTCAGAATTCAGCCTCTTAGCTTTCACATCCCTTTACCTTTAGGTTGCATATCTTTCAGCTTCTATACCTCTTCATCTTCAGGTTTCAGGGTATTTTTAATTAGCATCTGTCTCTTCTCCATTTCTGAAATAAGAGCAGTAAGTCACCTGGTCTGAGGAAGAACAGGTTTGTTTTGAAAGATAACTCATTTTTATTGAAATAAATTAATTCTACTGCTGAGAATTGCCTTTTAATTCTATTTCTTTTTGTATGTTACTATCTATTCAAATACAGTGGTCAGCTAAAGCTATTATTATTAGATTTTTAAGTTCTTAATAATACCTCCTGAAGTAGGTCCCTCCCATAATATTTTAAAAAGACCATTATCAATGGTTTCCTAATGTACTGAATTTCAGAAGATTAATTTATCTACCACTAAACACACTAAGGTAGGTTTTATGTTTCCATATACCAGATGATTTTTGTCTTTGATATTCGTATTTTCAGTGGAATAGTCTGCCTTTGTGGTATATGCACAAATCTCCTCAGTATTTTACTTGGTACAGACTTCCTAAACAGATTACTATACGTAACACTAAGTGTGTGTGTTTGTGTGTGTGCATGTATTGTGTTTGTGTGTGTATATGTGTGTGAGTGTGTGAGAGTATGTGCACTCTGATGCATTGCTAGGTAAATTAAAGTTGTGTGCTTACCCTAATATTACATTTATTTTTCTATTTATTTACAGCGCAGTGGTGCAGCGGTAGTGTTGTCGCCTCACAGCAAGAGGTTCTCCGGTTTAATTCTTGGCTGGGGTGTCTTCTGTGTGGAGTCTGCATGTTCTCCCTGCTGTGTCTGTCAATTTCATTGTCAAGACTAGTTGGTCACAAACAGCAATCAGCACTTTTAGGACCCTTACAGACTCCAAAACTCCTCTCTTAGCACCTATAATGCACCACACTTCCCTTCTCCATATCTATTTTGCTGTAAACACATATGGAACCCTCCACCATATCAAGAGATCAGAACCATTCCCCTATATCTTTTTGTAGGCATGGATTTTTAGTAGAAGGGGGGAGATGGGCTGGTGGATGGGTGGTCGAGCAGCATTGTTGTATCAGATGGACATGGATCATGAAGATCTAATGTTATAGTAAATGCATAACTATTGTGTAGAGCATAGAGCATGCTGATTACAGTCCAATATTTGGAAAAAGACAAACCTGTTAAGCACCACAGTGGCGTGTAACTTGACCTTAACAAATGTTAACCACCCCCTGCCCTTGTGAAAATTGTTAAGGTCATGTCCCTGCACTAGGCAATAAAGTCTGCCCATACTGACGAGCAAATGACAGGGCAGAACAAAACATTTGTTTCTGCTGTTATCCTTATCTTAACATGTCCCTAACTTCCTGTAAAAGAAAAAAAAAATTAAGAAAATTGCTAGAAAAACAGGACTTGTGTCTTTCTGGGTTCCTGTCGGTTGATCAAGGTTTCAGAAACTCGAACTCCATATGGTCGAGACCATATGATCAAGTCTTAGAAAACTCAAAGCTTTTGAATGGAGATCAGGGTACAGCGAAGATCAGGAAATTTAGCCTTATCCTCACTGCAGAGGAATCTCAAAGTTGGTATATATAATTTGCAGGGGGTGTGGGGGCGCAGTCCTCCCATGTGGGGGGGTGCAAGGGAGCTTGCCCCCCTGTAAAAACATAAAAAAGGTAATTTTTTTTTTTGATGTTTGAGTTTTCGGAAACTCGATCATATTTTCTCTTTGATATTTTTTTTGAGTTTCCGAAAAGTCAATCATCTGACATAGACCCGTCTGCCTGCATAATATGGAAGACTGTGAATGCTGAAACTCAAATGTACGTCATTTTGTGACTTCAAATCTCAGTGATTCATCTGAAAACCACATATTTTATGAGGAAAAGATCAAAAATATGAAGCAACAATTGGGATGTCCTGCAAAAATCTAGACAGTTGAGAGATATGGAGGTAAGTGTAAGTGTAATGGACTACGTTACACTACCTCTCTGACAACACTCAGTAAGTGTTTTATGGCTTTGAAAGCTGGGAAAACACTTAGCGATTTTTCCCTTTTAATTAGTAGTACAGTGAGTTCCACAATATTCGTTGATGTACCAAACCACTGTTGTATTGTCAGAGTAGATGGCAATCATGCTCTGAGGAAGGCAACCCCGTGAACCCTGCTGAGGCCACCAAAAAAGGTACAATCCATAACTACTGTTTTATTACTTCAGAGCGATATGGCAATTATTATTTTTTTTTTTTAATTTTGCACTAAAGATGATGGTAGTGAAAAAAAAGATCATGTTAGTGATATATCTGGTAAATGAATAGAAATGGATATGGGATCTAAATACTGATTCTACTGGACCCTAATCATCCTCTTATGTACCGTCATCCTGTACCCTGCAAAGGGAACTATGAAACATGTCCCATCTTTAAACCAAATGCCTTGAAGCAAAGAGCTATTGTTAATTTTGAGGATGTCAAGAGATTGTGAATGGCTGAGTCAGTTCTGGCAAATGTTCTGTTGTTGGGCTTATCAAACAGCTTTTCCTGTCCTGGAGAAAGTAGTGAATATTTAATATTTGGACTTGTAACAGCTACAGTTGCACCTTTGCAGTGTTCCCTGAGATTCCCCTTGGTTGAGTTGCCTGAGATCCGCGGTTGTGTTCACTGAGATCCCTTTCATTGTGTTCATTGAGATACACCTGGTTGTGTTCCCTGAGATCCCCATTGTTTTGTTCACTGAGATCCCCGTGGTTGTGTCCCCTGAGATCTGCCTCGCTGTGTTCGCTGAGATCCTCCTGGTTTTGTTCCCTGGGATCCTTCTGGTTTTGTTCACTGAGATCCCTGTGGTTGTGCTCACTGAGATCCCCATGGCTGTATTCTCTGAGATCCCCATGGTTGTGTCCCCTGAGATCACCCTCACTATGTTCGCTGAGATCCCCCTGGTTTTGTTCCCTGAGATCCCCCTGGTTTTGTTCCCTGGGATCCTCCTGGTTTTGTTCCCTGGGATCCCCCTGGTTTTGTTCCCTGGGATCCTCCTGGTTTTGTTCCCTGGGATCCTCCTGGTTTTGTTCCCTGGGATCTCCTGGTTTTGTTCACTGAAATAACTGTGGTTGTGCTCACTGAGATCCCCATGGCTGTGTTCTCTGAGATCCCTCTGGTTGTATTCACTAAGATCCTTTTGGTTGTGAACAGACTAAGTTGTTCACAAGGTGTGATCATTGACTCCCTTGCAGTGGATCTGAGAGGCCAGCCATCTAAATGAGGGTAGACTTGCATGTACTTCAGTCTGAAAGAGGATACCACTGCTGCCATGCATTTGGTGAACTCCCTGGGAGCTGTGCTGATACCAAATGAGAGAGCTTAGAAGTTGATACTGAGTGACTCCTACCATGAGGCACAGAAGTCTCCTGGACTCCATGGCAATCTTGATGTACAGATGGATAGATATCCTTAAGTTCTAAAGAACTAATCCAGTCTCCTTCCTGCAAGCATGGATGGATGGACTGCACAGTAACCATCTACAACTTTATTCATATTATGTTTTGGCTTAGGATGATTAAATTTAATATGGACCTGATGTCCTTCCTCTTCTTGGCCACTAAAATGCCTTGGAAATACTCCACTGCTCTGGCGTGGTGGCTTTGATTGCTCTTTTTTTGAAAGGAGGTTTGTCACCTCCAATTGGGCCACTATCTTTTAATGGGATGAGGCATTAGGAGTAATGGAGGCTGGCACTGGTAGAAATATAAAAGGGAATTTAGTAGCCTCTGGATATTTTCTCTCTATTCTTTCTGTCCTGCACAATGGCCCAGCATGCATGCATGAAGATGTAGAGGTAGAGAGATTTGACTGCCCCAAGAGAGAGCCTGTTGGGTAAGTCCTCAGGAATTGTTTCTTCCCAAGGGAGGTCTTTGGAAGTCATGGTTTTGAGAATTGCCTCTGGATTTAGGGTGGCACCTACTCTGGAAAACCCTGGGGCATATTGATTTCTATCAGAATGCTTCTCAAAGGCCAAGTGTTGTCTCTTTTTAAACCACAGGTCTCACATACTCCTCTGACATACAAAGTCATTCTCCAGTGAATCAGCAATATGTTCAGTAATTACTTCAGTTTCTGACTCTGTATGTTTTCTGTTGATAGATGCAAGGAAATGGAAAGAAAGTATGGACTCTGCAGCCATTTTGTTACTGTTTATGGTGCACACAGGCTGGGAACATGGTGGACTCTGCAGCCATTTTGTTACTGTTTATGGTGCACACAGGCTGAGAACCTGGTGGAAGTCTGAAGTTTTGAATTTTATTTTCAGATTCAATTGTGAGGTAAAACTGAGCTCTAGAGATTGAATAAGGGGGATACTGTACTTCTAAAGCAACAATGTGCTCACCAGTTCACAAGATATCAAAGGCAGATGGAAGGAGTACTTCCAGATTCTTCTGAATGAAGAAAACCCCACAGATGTTGCACTCTCCCCATACATAGCCTATAATGAAACAGGATGAAAAGCCCACCTTAGAAGAAGTAAAAACAACACTAAATCAAATGAAGTGAAGGAAAACAGCAGGTTTAGATGAAGTCATAAAATATATGATCAAGATGTTGGGTGAGTTAGGGGAGGAAATGGCTCTTTAGAGTACTCATAGCAGTATGGAGAGAAAGGCGTATCCTAGCTGACTAGTGAATCAGCATCCTGTGCATTGTATAAGAACAAAAGGGGACATTCACAGCTGTGGGTGGTAACTAGGTTTCAAACTCCTGTCGCACTGTGTGAAAGTGCTTGAGAGGGTGATTGCTAAATGAATATGCAGAGTAGTAGAAAACAAGATGAGAGATGAGCTGTTTAGTTTCATATCAGGATGCAATACAACAGACCTAATGTTTGCAGTGAGAGAAATAGTGGAGAAGATGCTAGAGCTGAGAAAAGAGTCCAGCTGGGCACTCCTAGACTTGGAGAAAGCATAGGACAAGGTTACAAGAAAACTGATTTCGACAGTCCTATGCTGGTTTCAGAAACATTAGTAGAATTAGTGCAGGTACTCAGTGACACAAGTACAAACAATATTCACACTCACAGAGGGGTTCCCTGAGGGTGTAGGTGTGCATTAGGATTCAGCTTTGCACCCACTGCAGTTTATACTGGTGATAAATTACATTAACAAACATGCCAGAGGGTATAGATCAATAAAGCTGCTGTATGCAGATGGTGGGACATTACAAGCAGACTCTGAACAGGAATATCAGCCAATGATGGTGGACTGGAATGCAAAACTGAAGGCACATGGAATGAACGTGAGTATAGATAAGACAGTTGTAATGGCAGCAAATGGGGTAATTCAGAAGAAGCAGAGAGTGGAGATAGAAGGGAAAATATTGTAAGAGGTTAACGTCTGGGATGGTTAGTTGAGAAGAGGGGAAGTCTGAATGAGGAGGTCAGAGCTAGAATCAGAGGGACTGCAGCCTACTGGCACAGGGTGTCAGGGTAGTGTGTGATAAAAGAATGCAAAGAAGTTAAAAAGTAACGGGTATAAAAAAGTGGTGTGTGCAGAAACTTGGTCAGTGAAGACAGAGCAGCTGAGGAATCTGGAGGTGATGGAGATGAAGTGCCTGAGATAGGTGTTAGGAAGCACACTGTGGGACAGATGAAGAAATTATATCAGAGAAAAAGCCAAAGTAGCTCCAACTGCCAAGAAAGTCAAAGAGATCATATTGTTGTGGTTTGGACATATCTGTAGGAAAGCAGAAGATGATTTAATGAAGAAAATTTGCGAAATGTGGATGCCCAGCAAAGAGATGGAGTGACTGTGTGAGAGAACACCTGCAAAATTCAGATATGACTCTCAAAGAAGGTAAAAGAGTGGCAACAGTTCACATGACATTCTGACCAAATGTAGGAAAAAAGTAAAAGGGGGCATGATGATGATGATGATGATGATGACGATAATGATGACAACGATGACAACGACGATGATGACAATGACGATGATGATGACAATGATGACAACGATGATGACAATGATGATGACAACGATGATGATGGTAATGACGATGATGATTATGAGGAGGAGAATTATGACTATGATGATGTTGACAATGATGATGGTGATGACTATGATGACAACGATGATGACGATGACAATGATGATAACGATGATGATGACAATGATGATGATGATGACAATGACGATGACAATGATGATGATGGTAATGACGATGATTATGAGGAGGAGAATTATGACTATGATGATGTTGACAATGATGATGGTGATGACTATGATGACAACGATGATGACAATGACGATGATGATGACAATGATGACAACAATGATGATGACAATGATGATGATGGTAATGACGATGATGAAGAGGATAATTATGACTATGATGATGTTGACGATGATGGTGAAGACTATGATGACAATGATGATGATAATGATGATGACAATGACGATGATGACAATGATAATGATGACAATGATGACAGCGATGATGACAATGATGATGACAACAACGATGATGGTAATGACGTTGATGATGAGGATAATTATGACTATGATGATGTTGACAATAATGATGGTGATGACTATGATGATGATGATGATGACAGTGATGACAATGCCAATGATAATGATGATGGCGATGATGATGATGATGATTTCAGCTTCTGGAAACAATCTGAATTTCTTTCAAAACAACATGCACAGCAATATTCTAACACACTCATGCTGACATTTCACTTTACTTCATAGTGCAGACTCACGTTGGAAAACTCATGCACAGAAAAATATACCCCAAAGTCTTTGTTCTAATCCAATACAATTTCATCTTTATCTCCAGCCAAAAATCAGATGGTATATGTATGGTATGTATGTCTGGCACAAGAGGCATCCTCAGACCAATTACTTATGGATTTACTGCACATCAGCAAGTCAAACGGCATCAGAAATACTCAGTCCAGGGATCTAAACCTCTTTCACAACATCAACAGAATGGTTTGGAGGGACAGGTATATTTTGCGGAGGATACCACTGCTATGGAACAGACTCCCCAGCCTCATAAAACAAAGTTTGTCCCTGTCCATTTTCAAGCATAACTTAGATCTATGGATGGGAAACAGAACATTTACCCCAGAACTGCCCCCTATACTACTAATGGACAGATGTAGCTCCTAAATGTTTTATCCTGTGCATGGCTTCCCTCAAATTATCTATTCCATGATCCCATTTATTCTGTTTTGAGGTAATCAACCATGGGATGGGTAAGGGCAGTCTATAACCAAATGGGATAGGTTATTTTGAGCACAAAAAGTGGAAACTGGATAGGATTAAAATGGTCCACAAGGGCAGCTAGCCTAGTACTTACCTATGAACCTATTTTGAAAAATACTTTGCCTACCCAAACTTCCAGTTCAGGCCATATAAGTAAGATTTTCATCTGAATGAAATCTTAACTATTTTTCCGCCATAACAAGTGTCGGACAACTTGGGAATGTAGCTAGTCCACAATTAAATGATCTGGTCTATAGTATTGTGCCTAAAGTAATATGTCTGTAATCCATACCATTGCACCATACTTCTTTATTTACAAAATTTAATTACAGGAGTGGGGTAGTCCAATTAATTAATGCATAACTACTGCACACACATTGACTGCAAACTCACTGTACTTAAAACGGCAAACATTCACAAGCATTCAGTATCACAGCACTCTCTATGAGAAACACTGATACTCAAAAAGATTCAGAAAAAAGGCGAGGAACAAACACATGAATTTTCAGTATTTTTTACAGGAAAATGATTAAATATATACATATTAACTGAAACAATGATTGCTTACTATATCTAAACAGAGTTTAAATACAGGTCCAAAATCAGACAAATTATTACAAGCAAAACAATTCTCCACATCAGGAGTTAAACAAGCACAAATTAACAACATTAATTTTATGTTTTAGTTTAGTTGACACTCTAGAAGTTTCTATCACCTGATTATGACGTGAGTTATAAGTGTAGGATCTTTAGTACTGTGTGTTCATAATTGTTACAAAACATCTTCTCACCAAGATCTTTCATTCAGCCCTTTATATATGAATTTATTGCTGGTTTGGCACTATCATACTTGGTGGACTAATATAATCCCTCCCATTTTCAAGTATTCCAATATATTTTAAAGGGGAAAACAAAACTCAGTTTTATTAACTCTTGCACAACTCAGGATCCATGTGAGCTAACTTAGCAACAAAACAAACACCTGGACTGTTATACCTTTCTAAAAAATTTTTTGTCCCTGTAAGCCAGCTAAAGGGTCAGGATAGTAAAGTTCAAAATAAACAGCAAAACTGCACACTGGAACCTTTTGTAGTCTTTGAGCAGCGTCCTGTAAACTTCAAAGTTATAAAACTGGAGGCAAACAGGTGTGAAGATGCTGTCTCTGTGAATAGAATCTGCATGTGAAAACCTAATGTATTTCTAAACTGCCGTGTTTAATGCAATGAAAGCATATTCATTAAACTGTTTTTTTTTCCTACAAGAAGTTATAGCCCTATGGAATACTAAGATATATGTCACATATTAATATTGTGTCTATTCTTTAATAGTTTTATGTCTGTTCCATGATAGCTTTGTGTCTGTCCCAAGATATCTTTGTGTTTTATCTCATGTCATGATTGCTTTATGTCTGCCTGATGATAGCTTCATGTCTGTCTCATGTTTGCTTTGCTATTACAGCTTTGTATCTCTCTCTCATGACTGTTTTCTAACTGTTCTAAGATAACTTTATATACATTCCATGCTCATTTTAGATCTTTCCGTGATAGCTTTGTATCTTCCCCATGATAGCTTTGTATCTGCCCCAGAATAGCTTGTTGTCTCTGTGATAAAATGTGAAGGCTGCCAGTCCAGCTAGATAGAATTTTGTAAATAATTATATGTCCTTGTAAATATTAATATGATCCACAGGCTTGTTTGACATATGTAAGAAAACTGTGTTATGTGCTGAGCTTCAAAAATGTAACCACAGTGCACCCTGCTGGAAGAAAGCTTATAAGTAAAGAATTTTACAACTGTGTGTGACCTCCAGCTAGGAGACAGGATGTCTGCAGCTGGAAATTATTTCTATTGTCTTAAGACAAAGATAATTGCTAGGTTTCACATGTTCATATGTTCATAGGTTGGTACTAGGCTATCAGCCCTAGGGCCTATATAAGCCTAGCCATAACAATTCCCTGGCTATTTCTTCCCACACTATTTACTTCCCTGGACCCCTGTCTAGCAGGGTGACTGACGTGATCCCCGGGGTGAATTTCCTTTTTCTTATCCAATCATCAAGGTTCCTTCTGAAGAGGGCCAAAGAGGTGCTCTGCTTAACATGTATGGGCAATCTGTTCCAGAGTCTGGGGAGTCCCTGGGTCAGGAACCTACCCCATCCAGCATGTTTTGTTTATTGTAATGACAAGATTTAGATCCCTGGAGCATGTGGCTCTGAGGGATTGGGATTTCTTTAAGTGTAGCATGTCCAGCAGCTCTGAGTTTGACATGGCCTTGTATGTTAAGCAGAGATCGCCTCGGAGTAGACGATATGTGACAGAGTATAGCTGGAGTTTTTTAAGGTGGTCAGCATAGGGCATCTGCTTTAGGCCTGTGATTCTTTTAGTGAGGTATTTCTGCAGCCTTTCCAGTTGTTGCAGATGTCTTGAGAGGTACATACCAAATGGGGCGTTGTATTCTATAATGGGTCTAATGAGGGATGTGTACAGTGGGACAATGACCTCCTTTTTTCTGGATGAACAGCCCTTAGTGATGAGGTGTGCCACATAGAAGGATTTCCTGACTGTTGTGGCGATGTGGTTATTGAAGGTGAGACCACTGTCCACCTGTGTCCCTAAGTCTCTTATCACACTTTCGGTGTTTAGTGTACTGCCACCTATGTGGTAATTCACGGGTACATGTTTTTTCCCAAAGGGGATAACTGTACATTTCTTGGCATTGAGTTTGAGCCCATGGCTCTGGCATCAAGCAGCTGTTTCTATAAGGCCTTTTTGTAGAGTATCCACATCATTTGGGGATTCAATAATTGCTCCTAGTTTGCAGTCATCTGTGAACTTTGTTAGCCAGAGTCCCTTAGTGTTGGCCTGTACTTCAGAGAAGTAGATGCCAAACAAGAGAGAGTGTCTTTTATTGCTGTGACTTCCTGGCAGCTGTCGATCATAAAGAAATGTTAAATTTTATGTTCTGTTAGCCTGGGAACTTAAGTAGAGGTGTGACAAGAATTAAATGACTCGGCAGTAATGTATATTATCAATTTAAGACTATCTCAGAGAGAGAGATTGTGTATTTTGTTCTGAAGCTGACAACATCTCACCAGCACTTTGCCTTGCTCTGTAAGTAAGTTATTTAGAATAGTGATTTCTCTTACAGGTAGATAGAAATGCAGTAAGATATGTGTAGATGTTTTCTATATTGATGTAAGACTATCCTACAATGTTGTTTTAAAGTATTTCCTGTGATTTCTGAACTCTCTGTTGTCACTGTGTTGAATTAATGAGTATTTTCTTCTGCTTTTATTATTTATTATTAAATATTTTTAAACCTTCTAACTGTGGCTGTTTTGTGTAGAGATATTTTAGGCTTAGCATACTTGCATTTATTTAATGATACTGTACAAGCCACTCCAATAGCCTTGCTGTTCGGCACACACCATTGGGATAAAAATAACATTGCACAGTAGAATTTGACACCCTTTGGTAAGGGCCTTATTAGTAGCTGAGAAGTAGTAGTTGGTGGCAGTGATTACTACCTTATAGCCTGGGCAGAAGGGGGCATAACTAGTGAACCTGTGCCAGCCTTCCCCAGGAGAGTCTGTGTGTTTGTATATAAATCAAATCTCAAAGTGTGTGTGTGTCAGCTACTTGGGCAGGGACACAAAACACTGGTTAGACAGAGAGGGTACAGAGAGGTTTTGTCTTGACTATTCAGCTGAGATCTTAACCCTATAGCTGTGCCAGTGGGGAGTCTTATTGGGGATCTGGAGAGAGAGGAAGAAACCAGCCCCAGACTGACTGTGATCTTTGTGTGTTCTTAAGGGAAATTGTATTTTACTGTGTGTGCACTTGTTATCCTCCCAATGTTGATGCCCCTCACTGGTGCTAGTGGTGAGGATTGAAGGTCCTTGATTACTGGCCCGGTGCACAGGTGTCACAGTCTCCCCCATGATAGCCTTTTGGTCGCCCTAAGATAGTTTTATGCCCATCCTATGATAGCTTTAGGTTTGCCTCATGATAGCTTTAGATCTGTCTCTTGATTTGTGTCTGTCTCATGATACCTTTTCTGTCTGTGCTATGATAGTATTTTTCATTTATTTAGAAGATCTTTTCTGCTTGACTTCTTTTGAGGATGCAGTCATTTCTAGACCCTCTGGGTTCAATTCCTTCTCCCATCATACCACTGATTTGCTGCTATGAAGCTTTTACAGTACAGTTCTATGCACTGCTACAGCAATTGCCTTAAGATAGACCAGTTACACATAACTTCCTTGGAGCCTTTTAAATTTTAGTTTGAAACACCCACAGGATTCACTGTTTTATGTAACTTATTTTGAAAAGTGATTGCCTTTAGTTTAGATGAGACTGTCACATATGAAATTATATTTATTTACTGTTTCAATATTGTGACACGTCTAATATCATAGGTATGCAAATAAAGACTGATAAACTGGGAAGGTGGGCTAATCTAAGCATGTTTTTCAGCCATGACCCAGAGCAAGAGGCAGACCAGAAGATACATAAAATTCATACATTGTACATGCATAAATGTTTACACCTGATATACAACCCCTTAAACATAGGTAACATGGACTCCTATGCATAGGTGTATACCAATGCCCTGTACAACACTTAAGCAGTTTTATAGAATCAGCTGTACCTGACCAGATTAATACCAGTTATTGCTAAAAAAACAAGCCATCCTGCTGGAACCTAGTATAAACAGGCTATACAACAAGAGAAAGAAACTAATATCCAAGGACAAGAGGGAACTGTCTCAGCAGAAGAAGAAATCCCGCTGTAGCTTAAACAAACAAATTAGAGATTTTGTCAAATCTTCCAAAGCTAATCATGAAGCAAAAATAACCTCCCTAGCTAAGGATAATCACAGGGCATTCTTTAATTACATCGGAAATCTAAAAGGGAATACCGAGCTGTGTGCAGAACTGGTTATGGATGCCACCACCCATATTCAACTGGAGGTAAGAGCCAGCCTGCTACCTGACAGATTTGGAACAAACTTCACCCCCCCTTTCCTCTCCAGTCATCCCCCAAAGTATAAATAACCACAGAAGAAGAACCAAATAAAAAAAAAATGACTCAGCCAGTAAATCCAAAGATATATTTTTTGTAATAACAAAACTTGACTTCTCTCTAGCGCCTCAGCCAATGCCTTTAACAGAGTATAACAATGCCAATTCTCCACTTCATTATATATTAAAACAACATTAATAAAGCAATTAAGAACAACCCATTACAAGAGCCATTTCCAATTAAGTTCTCTGTTTAACCCATTAGGATGCAGGGTGTCAAATTTTAAAATAAAAGGTGCTTCTTTCCATTGCAATTTACTTTTTAAACGCATACCTCTTTCACAATACACTTTTTCCAAAATAGTACCTTCTAATTTACTCCCATTACTATTATGGCACATTTTAAAATGTAGTCCCAATGGGCTTTCCACCTTTTAATTTCTAATAATTCTTAAATGTTCTAAAAATCTGACACAGAAACTTCGTTTAGATTCCCCTATATAAAATAAATTACATTCACATTTAAGTACATATATAATTCCTTCCGTCATACAACCATAGCTGTCATTCAATTCAAACTTCTGTCCATTTATTTTATCAAAAGAACACACTGTATGACTACATATACTACAATGTCCACAAGCTTAAAACCTAAATTTGGTATATGTTTATTCAGCCTTATTGCAGGAAAATTAAACTGGGCATGCACCAACATATCTTGAATACTTTTCCCCCATTTATATGACACCATAGGTCTTTGAGGTAATAATTCTCCCAAGAAGGGATCCTGTATTAAATAATTCCAATGGGTCATAATTATTTTAACCAACTTTTTTGTATAAACACCATAAGTGGTTACAAAAAATGTTTTATCCACTGGTTTATTATTTTTATTCCTGTCTGGTCTACCTTTATAATTCCCCAAGTTTTTATCTTTACTTCCTTCCATGAGGCTATTTTAGCTTGCTCCACGCACACCGCACTATAACCTCTCTTTATAAATTTATTGCAAATTTGTTCAATTTCTTTCTCTTTTTTCTTTATATCACTAGTTAGTCTTGAAATTCGCAACAATTCATTGTAAGGAAGTGCAGATATTAAATGTGAAGGATGACAACTAGTTCCATATATAAAATGATTTACTTCCTCAGACTTATAATGAACAGAAGTCATCACTCTATTTCCTTCTGTCTCTAAATTCACATCTAAGAATGTTACTCTTTCACCACACTGGGCATCACCAAAACTAATTCCAAAATTATTATGATCTAACTCATGAATGCAATCATTTACACTAGACCTTCCACCTTCACATAGAAAAATTAAATCATCTATGTAATGGTAGTATTCTACCACATAATTTCTAAAAAAATTCATTCTTTAAAGGAATTGTACTTCAAAATGTCTCATAAATAAATTTGCATACATAGGAGCAAAAACTGCTCCAATTGCTGTTCCCTTTATTTGTTGGTACAAAGTGCCATTAAATTAAAAGAAGTTATTTTTGAGACAGAACTGTACTAAATCCATTACATAGTAAGTTAGTGGAGTATCTCCCAAATTAAACCTAAGAGCCTCAACACCTAATTCATGTGAGATGTTAGTATATAAATTTTTAACATCACTATCCAATATCTATTTTCATTCCATTTAATTTTTCTCACCTTTTCCAAAAAATCAAAAGTGTCTCTAATATAAGAAGACAACTTTACAACTTTAGGTAACAATTGTTCATGTAACACATATCCAATATTATGAAGGAAATAATTGCATGCAGAAACTATGGGGTGACCTGGGGGTTACCTTTATTTGTATGTAATTTGGGAAGACAGTAAAATTTAGCCATTGAGCATTTATCTGTGAAAAATTTCTTCTCTATATCATTCTTAGTAAAATATCCCAACCTGTGTCCCCTATATATTAATTCATTATAGGCTGATAAAGCTCCTTCATATTCCTTCCCTAGTGCAACTCTATATGCTTCATCATTATTCAAATTACCCATACACATTTTATAATACTGTTCGACAGTCATCACAACTAATTTATTACCTTTATCTGAAGGTTTGAAAATGTCATTTCTATTTCTCATTGCTTTCAATGCCTCCTATTCATTTCTTGTTAAATTATATGAAATATCATTATTTTGCTTAAAAGTATTTTGTATAGAACAATTTAGTATATTAGAAAAATATTTAACTGTTTCATTAATAAAAGGAGGTATATAGTTGCTTCTACTACTAATTTTATCAGTCGGCAGTAGACGATAAGCATTCTCAGTCTCATAATTTTCAAAAGAAGAATCACATGAAAAAAATTCCATAGATGCTGTTTCATTCAAAGAATTATTAATTTCAGAGGAATTCATTACATCTATACTATTATCATGCTTTGAAAAAAAACATAATAAATGTAACTTCCTCACTAATTTAAAGACATCTATTTTAAAAGAATACATTTTAGATATAACAGTTGGAACAAATTTAATACCACAGTTTAATACTGCTAAAACTTTTCTTTAGTAAATTCTACCTCCTCTTACCTATTTTCTATATATTTACTTGTAGTCACCCCTATTGGAAAAATCTCCTTTCTTCATTCCCATTTTGGCTTAGTTCTTAGAATACCTTCTGCAAATTAATTTTTTACTATATTCTGTATGGTGGTCATTATTATTCTTCTCAAGACTGCATCGAAAATCCCAGTCTCTCATTATTTTTTGAACTCCCCCTGCTTCATCATCCTCTTTTTCCACTTTGAATTCTGATCTTCTGCTTGTGTTATTGTTAGAAAAATATGTATTAATGTGCATATTAGCAATATGTTTAGTGCTTTTAGAGCTTGGGAAGGGTTAACACATTTATTCTATTTCATACTGCATAAATCTGTACAAACTGCAGTTGCTTTCTGACCTTGTACTGTTAGCTAAAATCTTGCTTGTGCCTTGGAAATTTACTGAGAAGCAGGTGATTTCTGCTTGTGTTAGGAAAATAATGAATAGAACAATACTACTTGTATGAAACTTAGGCAAGAAGTTCCACTGTGCCATGAGAAAATACACAGCTGTAGAGGTTACAGATAATTAGTACAAAGCCTGCTTGAAAATATGAACTGCAATCAGCATTTGCTTGTATCTGTATTAGAAAAGTACATTGAAATGTAACACTGCACAATAGACGCTTGTAAACGGATTAATAGTCACCAAGGCCAGGTTGTTTTTCTGAAAAGTTTCTCACAAATCTAGTCATGTCAGCAGAAAAATCTGAAGTAACATCTGCTGTAGAACAATACTGAAAGTTGTGTTTGATTACGTCAGCTTAGAAGGCCATGTCTTGTAAAACAGTATAAGAATGAACATACTTCCTGTTAGTAGTTAGACAAATCCTTGTATTTGCATGTTTTTGTCTCCTTGCTGCAAGTAAATTAAAGTGCCTTAACTGAACCTTACGTGTATTGGTCTTTGAAGTTTTTTCCTTTGACAGATTGGTCCTTTGGACCGGAAACCTTCACTTTGCCTCGGATCAGACAGGCAGGTGGCTTGAAACCATACGGGGAAGAAACCACATCGGTTCTTCTTATTTGAAAAGTCCTCCGACTGAATTGTCGTACAAAAGAGGCCAGCCACTTTCTGATCTGCGACTGAAGGACGGGTTTACTCGAATCAGGTGATCAATCACGAAGGCTCAGGTAAGGTGAATCCACCTTCTTTTTTCTGTTTTAGATCAGGGACTAGATTTGTATTTGTTCTGTTAGAGACTTTGTTTATAAGTCAGGGACAGAAAGATTACTGTCTTGTCATAGATCAGGGAAACAGAGCAGGTAGGCAGTCATTCTGAAGAGAGTATAAAAACATCCGTGGTACCACGTTAAAAATAAGGAGTTACGTAACAATTGAAAGGGTAGAACAAAATGGGTAATAATTGTACAAAAAGGTCCCAAAATCCGCCGTTAACCGAAGACGCGAAATACATGCAGTCACAGTGTGCTGATAATATTAAATACTATTCAAATGGGTTAATAAGTATGAATTTGATGGTAAACTAGAAAAATCCTCACTTGTCAAACTTGTCAAACAGCTTAAAACTGATTCTAGAGGTCGGGTAAAAAAGCAACATCAATTAGGAATTCCTCAGGCACACAGGTGGATTGAGGAAGTAAACCGAAGGGAACAAAAGAGTAATAATTCAAAAGCAATGTTTTTAGATAAGGAGGACAATAACTTAATAATAGCATCAGCCCCTCCGCCTCCTTTACCGGAATATGAGGCAAGTGAACAAGTTAGTCCACCCCTGCGATATCCTGCTGTCACTATGAGTAGAGACGCTACAAAAGCGAAACCGTTTATTAGAGATCCCATTGAGACCAGGTCTCGAACACGGGCAGGAAACTCAAAAGGGGACATTGAGTTATATCAAATGGGTAGAAATTCACGACTTATGAGTGAAGAAGAAATATGCCCACTTATAAAAGTGCCTAATCCTCAGGCAGGGCAAGAAGGTCAGGACCCAACTATTCTAATGTATAGACCCTGGACTCCGGAAGACATCCGGAAAGCCACTGAGGGAATTCCCCATCCAAAAGTTAATTTTAGAAAGTTCTTAGAAGATTTGCAAGGAATGAGGCTGAGTTATAATTTAAACGGAGAAGAGGTAGAAAAAGTAGTCAGACAAATTGTGGGACCAGATTGGCACATGATTAGTGGCGACTGGAATCCCCGTGATATTGCGCTCAGGCCCCTCCTACATAGCAGCGCAGAGTTAGACAACAGAGTGAAAGGTCTTACAGACTGAATCGCTGAGAAATGGAAGCCTAGGGCAGACTGGACTTGCATTAATCAATGCATCCAACAGGAAGGTGACGCTATTGACCAATATTATGCCAGACTATTAGAATGTTTTAATAACCATTGTGGAATGCAGGTTCCTGAAGATCAGACACACAATTCCCCATATGAGCAGCAGCTAAAGAATGCATTTCTGAAAGGCAGTATTGCACCTATAAGCAGCTTTATTACAAAACACATGGTAGATCATCGTACAAGCAGGTTACAGTCATTGTTTGAGTATGCTAGACATGCCGAAAGGCATTTTAATAGCAAAAAGAAAAAGAAAGCCCAAGTATTTTCTGTAGAAGATGAAGCAGAAGTATATGTAGTACAGTCCGGGAAAAAGGGCAAGAAAAATGCCCAGGGAAACAAACAATCTGATCAACGATCAGAGGACTTTGAAGGGTGAAAGAAAATGGGTGAATGTTTTAAATGCGGTAAGAAAGGACACTTGGCAAGGGATTGCAAGAAAAACAAGAAGGCAACCACGGAGGATAAGGAGGGTGAGGACTGACTATATGATAGTCAGGAATCACTAGAAGGGGATAGTAAAGAAAGGACAAATGAGTATGTGATAGAGGGAGTAGAGAATGTGACAGAAGAAATAGAGGAAGTGCAAGAAGTCACAGATAGTGAAGAAAATGAAATATTGGATTTGGCTTTATTGAGCTTAGAGCTCTATTTAGCAGACACGAAACCAGAAGTTACACTCCTGGTAGAAGGGAGGGAAGTCAGATTCTTGTGTGACTCAGGGGCATCACGGACCCTGGTACATCCAAACTGCTAGAGAATTCAGAGTCACCTGATTACATATTAGTGAAAGCAGCTGATGGACAGCTGTATCGGGAGCCCCTCTCCCATAATATTGTGATAACTGATCCTGTTTCAGGATTGACCCAGAAAAGTAAAATTGTTGTATCTGCAAAATGCCCAGTAAACCTTTTGGGCAGAGACCTTATGCAGCTATTTGGTATAGCAGTAGTTCCGACTATGCAGGGTATGGAAGCACAGCGACAAATTGATACCTTTGCAGTGCAATTGGAGGGTGAAATGTTTTATTGGTACAGCCAGGACTTGGTTACGACTGGTCCAGGGGCAGTGACCGAAGAGTTGATAAACGTAGCCATCAGCAAGTTCCCCTCCCTTGACATTGATAAACAGCATTTGTTGCACTGTACTCTGTATTATTGTAATACACCAGGACCTGATAAGGAATATGAGCAAGAATTGTTTAGAAATCGTGCAAACAGATTGGTATTATGTAATCTGTACTGAGACACAGAAGGGATCAGTGTAGCCAGCTGTTCATTGCCCCAGGAGTTCTTTGCACTCTATAAATCTAATCGATTACCACATGTTAGCTTAACTAAGGACAAGAATGTAAAATGGGTAGACTTAGGAGAAAAAGTCACGAGATGGGAAAAACAGACAGAGTTAGAACTATCAGAACAAGGAATACAAATGCAGAAGCTGAATTGGATAACTCAAACCCACGCAGCTGTACACTTGCAGTCTAGCAAGGACAGCTGATTAGCACTCCTACTGAAGGAGGAAGAGAATGCCTTACAGAATATACCAGAAAATCTCTGGTTGACAGGAAAATAAGATGTAGGACTTACTCGTACAGTGGGACCAGTTACTATTACACCAAAGTCAGCATTTAGACCACAAAAGAGACAGTATCCCTTAAGAAAAGATGCAGAGGTAGGAATCAAACCTATTATAGCAGCTTTACTTAAGGAAGGGGTGCTGGTAGAATCTCCTGATTCACCATGTAACACACCCTTATTTCCTGTTAAGAAAGTGAATGGAGAGTGGCGTATGGTCCAAGATTTACAAGCTGTAAATGACGCAGTAATACCAAGGGCACCTATGGTGCCAGACCCACACACACTGTTGAATGATTTAAAACCTCGACAGAAATATTTTTCTGTGGTAGATATCAGCAATGTGTTCTTTTCGATACCGATACACCCTGACAGTCAGCATTGGTTTGCATTCCATTTCAGGGGAAAAGGTATACATATACACAACTACCACAGGGGTATTGTGAAAGTCCAACAATATTCTCACAAGAAATGGCAAGCAACTTGGCGGGGTTTACCCCACCAAGAGGTAGTCAGATTTTGCTTTATGTTGATGATATCCTGCTGGCGTCCCCCACCCAGCCAGATTGTAAAGAAGATACCATAGCGCTATTACAATTTTTAGCCACTGAACATAAAGTAAACAAAAATAAACTGCAGCTTTGGAAAAAACAAGTTAAATACCTACGATATGTAAAATCCAAGGAAGGTAGGACATTAGATGAGGACAGAAAAATAGCGATTTTGCAAGCACTAAAACCCACTACCAAGAAGGAAATGATGTCCTTCTTGGGTACGACTAATTTTTGTCAGAGTTGGATTCCAAACTATGCCATGGAATCTGCACCATTGACTAACCTGATTTATAAAAAGCCTATGGCAGCACAGGATTTATTACAATGGACACCAGAAGCAGAATCTGCTTTCTGCAAACTGAAATAGTTAATAGCGTCCTCATTAGTTTTGGGATTACCAAACTATCATAAACATTTTTTCCAAACTGTAGATTGTAAGCAAGGTTATATGACATCAGTGTTAACACAGCAGCATGGGGACAAGCAACACCCTATTGCTTATTATTCATCACAACTGGACCCAGTGGCATGGTCTTTACCTCACTGTGTACAAGCAGTAGTTGCAGCTGCAATGGCAGTACAGGCTTCGGCCTCAGTAGTGTTGCTCCACCCTCTCACATTGAGAGTGCCTCATGCAGTCACGATTATTTTACTGCAAGAAAAGGTAGCATATCTTTCCCCTGCTAGGCATCTTTCCTGTATGACTATATTTTTGAGCCAGCCTCATATGACAATTGAACGATGTACAACTTTGAACCCTTCTACCTTGCTCCCAACCCCTGCAGATGGCACACCACACAGCTGCCTGCAGGTGATTGAGCAAAAGACACTGCCTAGAAAAGATCTTACGGATGTTCCCTTGGATGATGCCGAGGTGACATACTACGTGGACGGCTCATGCAAAAGGGGTCCTGCAGGACAGAACCTAGTAGGATATGCAGTAGTTTCTGACACAGACATTATAGAAGAGAAATCTTTACCACATAGTTTATCTGCACAGGCAGCAGAATTGATTGCCTTGACACGGGCATGTACCTTAGCAAAGGGTAAATGTGTGAACATTTTTACTGACAGCCAGTATGCTTTTTCTACTGTACATGTTTTTGCGCAACAGTGGAAAAATCGAGGAATGATAACATCTACTGGCAAACCAATCAATCATGCACAGTTTATTTTAGATCTTTTAGAATCTATTCAGTTACCTCAGAAAGTAGCTATTTGTAAATGCACAGCTCATACCAAACAACAGGACAGGATTTCAAAAGGTAATGCGAGAGCTGATACAGCTGCAAAGCAGGCAGCTTCAGACGTATTTCTTTTGAATGAGGAATTACAACCCTCTGAGATTTTAGACTTAGAAATGTTAAAGACAATGCAAACACTTACTACGCAAACTGAAAAACAAAGATGGGTAAAACGAGGAGCAATTCTCGAAAAGGGGCTGTACATCTCTAAAGAAAGAAAACCGATGTTGCCATCTAATTTGTTTAGATATGCAGCTTTGTTGAACCATGGGCAGTGCCATGTCTCAACAGGGGGGATGGTACAGCTGGTGAACCAAGTGTTCATGACGTATGGATTCACAAATTATTCTAAAAAATTTTGTTTGTTATGCCACATCTGTAATAATCATCATGCACAAGAGGCGTTAAAGCCCATGCAAGGGAGTTTCCCTACACCACCGTATCCGTTTCATACTATTTGTATGGATTTCATAGAGTTGAATAAATGTGAAAATAAGAAGTATTGTCTTGTCATTGTAGATATGTTTTCCAGATGGGTGGAAGCCTTTCCGACTAAAAATCCAGACACTACGACTGTAGCCAAAGTTCTTGTTAAAGAAATCATCCCTAGATTCGGCATTCCAGAAAGGATCTACAGTGACAATGGCACACACTTCGTGAATCAGACCATACAGCAGTTAAGTAAATATTTTTGCATTTCCCTAAAAAATCATTGTGCATATCACCCTCAATCAGCAGGGCTAGTAGAGAGGCATAATGGGATTTTAAAGAGCAAGCTAAGAAAATTAGTAGCAGAAACGCAGAGAAACTGGGTGTACTGTCTGCCCCTGGCACTGTTGAGCATGAGAACTATTCTGAATGCAAAAGAATTGACTCCTTTTGAAAAGCTCTTTGGAAGGGCTTACTATATACCTCAGTGGAAATCTCTCATGCCCGCAGACCAGGAAGCTGACAGTACATTAGCAGAGTATATGCGTAATTTGTTAAATTCTAAACATTTGTTACAGTTAAATTCTGTTTCAGATAAAGAACAAATCAGACCGTCAGAATTTGCAGTGCCCCCTGGAGTGTGGATCTGGCTGAATGTGGTCAAGAAAAAGAATTGGGCATCTCCAAAGTGGGAAGGTCCATATCAAGTGCTTTTGTCAACACCCACTGCAGTCAAAATCGTGGAGCGTGCCTCTTGGATCCACCTGACGCACTGTAAATTAGTTAAAAACTTTGAACTAGACAAAAATCTTGTCACATGCCAAGAGCAAAAATGATAGAGTCCAGAAGAAACAGGAATGCAGAACAACCCTTTCCTCAGAAGTATTGCATAATCATCCTGTTAACTGTATTTGTGACAATAATCTTTTTGTTGTGGCCTTTTCTTTTCCCAGCCACACAGACAGAACTGAATAAACATGAAGCGTTACTCATAAACTGGCATCCAAACTTTAACACTTACGGGGCAATTAAATATGTGTATGCTGAGACTTTCAATGTTTCGAATTGCTGGATTTGCACAGCTTTGTTGACAGCATACGGGGGGGTTATTAATGACTACATTCCCCCTAGGGGTCAATGAAACCTGGGAGAACTTGATTTATGATACCTCAACCATTACAGCACAAGATAAAATAGCATTGCACTTGTCTGTTCCACAAAAGGGAACTGTGTGTTTTTATAAAAATGATACTGTTCAGGTGGGTTGGAGCAATTGCAATGTGACTGTTCCTTATAGATGTTACACTAAAGGTAACAAAGTAGATCTTTATTGTAATACAAACTATGATTCATTTCTTGGATTGATGCACAAAACACTTGATGAAGTAAAACATAATTCTGTTCTTTATAAACAGCTGTCTACAATTGATAGAAAAATGTTTCATGCAGGGCGAGTGTATATTCATAGCAAGGTTACTACTAAAGTAGAGGATTGTTATTTTGTGTGTGGCAGAAAGGCATACAAATGGTTACCTGAGAATTGGCCCGGCAGTTGTTTTTTGGGTTACCTGGTTCCGGCCATACGACACACTGCAGTTTTGCCTCATGGAAAAATTCGAAATGTCCGAGAAGTTGTCAAGAAACCTGTAAATCCAGTGGGACAAATCGATGCACGTTGGAAAGACCATCACTCTCTAAGCAAAGGACTGACACACATGGACTTGAGTGATAGCGTTATATCGTGGGCAGGCATATCACCAACATATGGAGCAGTGAAATCGATCTGGGAGCTGAGAAAACTGTCAAAACTTCTCGAAGTAATGAGCAACACAACTTTTTCTGCTCTTGAATTGGTGACTGATGAACTGAATGCTATGAGAACTGTAGTGCTCCAAAACCACATGGCTCTCGACTTCACCCTAGCGGCGAGAGGTGGTACATGCGCTTTAATCCAAGAAGAATGCTGTTCGTATATTCCTGACCATAAACACGAGATAGACAATCATCTTGAGGTAATTCAGCAAGTGTCGGCCATGACCAAACTAGGCCCAAACCCACTGATGGACTTTTTCCAGAAATGGTTTGGGGGGTGGGGTACCATCCTAATGAACATCCTGATTGCCATTTGTGTAGGTATGCTCCTACTGGGAGTATGTGTTTGTTGTGGTATCCCTTGCATGAAAAGACTGGTTAAAGACCTAATAGACATTTCAGTTTCTGAAACCTTATATCAAAGTACTAAGTTCGAAGAACTGTTAAAAGACTAAAAATGCTTTCATAAGTTTAAACTGAATGACTCTCTTAACTGCAAATCCTGAGTGGAAGAGGTTAGGAGAAGAAAACAAACTGTTTATGCTTATTTTGAAAGTAGAATAAAAGTATTAATAGGGGGGAAATGTTAGAAAAATATGTATTAATGTGTGTATTAGCAATATGTTTAGTGCTTTTAGAGCTTGGGAAGGGTTAACACATTTATTCTATTTCATACTGCATAAATCTGTACAAACTGCAGTTGCTTTCTGACCTTGTACTGTTAGCTAAAATCTTGCTTGTGCCTTGGAAATTTACTGAGAAGTAGGTGATTTCTGCTTGCGTTAGAAAAATAATGAATAGAACAATACTACTTGTATGAAACTTAGGCAAGAAGTTCCGCTGTGCCATGAGAAAATACACAGCTGTAGAGGTTACAGATAATTAGTACAAAGCCTGCTTGAAAATATGAATTGCAATCAGCATTTGCTTGTATCTGTATTAGAAAGGTACCTTGAAATGTAACACTGCACAATAGACGCTTGTAAACGGATTAATAGTCACCAAGGCCAGGTCGTTTTTCTGAAAAGTTTCTCACAAATCTAGTCATGTCAGCAGAAAATCTGAAGTAACATCTGCTGTAGAACAATACTGAAAGTTGTGTTTGATTATGTCAGCTTAGAAGGCCATGTCTTGTAAAACAGTATAAGAATGAACATACTTCCTGTTAGTAGTTAGACAAATCCTTGTATTTGCATGTTTTTGTCTCCTTGCTGAAAGTAAATTAAAGTGCCTTAACTGAATCTTACGTGTATTGGTCTTTGAAGTTTTTTTCCTTTGACAGTTATGTATATGAGCCTTACCTCTATAAAATATCCCTTCAAATCAGATAATTCTAAGTCAAAAATTTCTTTTGGGGAGATCAACTTATCCAAGTTAACTTTTCCACTTTTTCCTTCCCAGGTAAATTTCTTCAACACTTTATTCATTCTTGTCCGCATCTTTTCCTCTGGTTGATAAAAATATGCCTAACTTGTGTACAAAACTAAAGGGACTAAAATGTTTTCACTGCTTGTATCTTACTATTTATAACCATAAACAAGACCTTCCAGTTTATCAGTTTTTCCTATTATCTTTCGTTTAGTCCCACATATCCTTAGCTGCCATAACAAAAGTTTCTTTAATCCATACTCTAAATGCTTCATCTTATCATGTCTCTATACATATGGGTATTGCTGAACCAAGTCATGAATGGATACATAATAAACAGCTATAGCCTTTGTTTTATTGTCATTGCTTTTATATCCTGAAAAAAATTTAACTCTCTCAAAATGTCTCACAACACTGAGATGTCCTTTTCTCGATTTATCAAGTACAAAATAATATAATCTGCAAATTAAGTCACATTTTCTTGATTACCATACCAATTATACCCTTGAATTTCTTAGTCCTTTATTTTCTTTGCTAGTGACTTTAAACATAACTCAAATAACAAAGGGGAAAGAGGACACCCCTTACTGGTTCCTCTGTTCAAATGCAACTTATTGGAGAGGAACCCTCCAACTTTAATTCTTGCTTCCACTCCTTCATATATCCTCCTAATTAACCTTATTGTTGTATCAGGGAATGCAAATAACTCTCTACTCATAAAATCCCAGCTTATTCTGTTGAAAGCTTTAGCTGCAGCAAGACCCACCATTCTTACATCCTTCTTTAAAAGTGATTTGCTCTGAGTCACAGTTAGGCAATGGAAGTAGAAGGAATCAAACCTTGCACCAGTGGATCACTGGACCACAGGAAACAATTTGGTAACAGCTCCTTAATCCTCTAAGCCAACTGCAAGATATTGATTCATATCTATTAATTTTGGCAATGCCTTTGCCAATCTTTAACTAGTATAGAGATAAACACTTTATAATCATGGTTTAAAATTGAAATGGGTCTATATGAGGATGGCATGATGTATCTTTACCCTCTTTTGGGTAATACAGACATGGCATCTATTTTCCTTTCTTTTAAAATATTGTTAAACAAAATCTTCCAGATTTTTAGCATTTTTATTTAATCTCCTCCTATCTTAACTATTAGCTATTGAGCCTCGTCTTCCTCTAATCTTGGCATAATTAAGTCTTCCATCAATATTTCCATTTGGGCTCTTTCTTGATTTATGTATTCCTCCTCTTTACACAGATTTTCATAACATTTCAGAAATATCTCTAATATCTCTGTAGGATCTCTGGTTATTTTTCTCACTTTGTTGACAGCCCTTTCTACTTTCTGTTGCCTAAGTTACTGTGCTATGTTTTTGTGCTGTGTAGCTATCAAAAATAGTTATTGTACATCAATTTTTCTAAACCCGTGCATATTCTCCAAATACCCCCTTATGCTCTCTTTAGCACTCTGGAGTTGCTCTTCTTCTTGTTCTGTGAGTGTCCCCTTATTCTGCAATAACCATTGTCAGCCCCTCCAGATAATTCCTATTACTTCTTAACCAGATCTCTTTCTCTGTTATTTCCACCCATCTTTTAAACTCTATTTTCATTTTATCCCTCTTTCTAGCTATTCTTTCTGAGAAAATTTCTGTCTTCCCTAATGACTCTCAAACAATTTCCACTACTAAGTCCTTATATTTCTCTCTTTTTAACAGATAAGGGATGGAGGGAGTGTCAATGTCTCATTTTTACTTCATTACACTGCATTGTTATCTTTGTTTTTATCAGCACATGATCTGAAATAGTTATTGGCTGTGTGTCAAAGCTTTCTTAACTCATTACATCCAAGTGACACCTTCAGGTGCATCTGCAGTTAACTCTTACTGATGCCTCTAGGGATCAAATATTGCTTGTTCATATTTGCATCAATAATTCCAAAACCATGACATGTACAAGGTTGTAAAATATGTCATCTTAAAGCTTACACAATGGCAAACTCAACTGATTTAATATTTGACCTGTGTCTAGTGCAGGTAAAGAGACATTAACTGTTGTTTTTATGATACTAATTTATATAGATACAGTTTTCACATTTTTCTAAATATCTCAACAACCAATTAACACAGACAGAGCTACTTACCCTCGTATGAAAGCTATTAACTACATGAATAAAATGCTGTTAACAGTATTTGTAACTTGAGTAGTTGCTGAGATATTTTAAGTTGCTTACAAAATATTACAAACATAATAATTATTGTGTTTACTGTGACTTATAAAATTTGGTTTAGGACCTACAACCTAAAGAATACTACCACTATAAAAATAGTTTGTGCTGAAGGGTTTGCCATTTATACTTGTCATAACCCCTACAGTTCCAGAGATATGAACATTTGTTTGAAATGTGAGGACATAATTTGATTCTGTCAAAAGGCTTAGGCTCTGCTCATTAGTTACAGTGCAAACTTCCTGAGCTCCAGTGGAGTGAATGAGTTGAATGTACATGTTCCTGTAAAATATTGTTTCTATTCAGTCTAGCCCAGTAATTTGTACCTTAGTTAATAATATGTAAATTCAGTTTGAGATCCTTCTAGTGTAGTCACTTCTTCCATACCAAATAGTTCATAAATTTTGTCAGACATCTACCCTCTTTTGTTATATATTTCCTGTTTAGGCCCCTGATACATCCTCACTATTGCAAATCAAGTTGCAGTCCCAACTTGTAAGTAATATTCCCTGCTGAAAGCTGATTATGTCTCCAAAAATTTCTTAAGCTCCTTAATAGCTATTTTTGGTGGAACATAAATGCATGCCAGCATAAACCTCCTCCCTTGCCAGCAAGCCCTTACTACCACAAATCTACCATTACTATATATTTTTTGTTTTCTATCACTACTGGAACCCCTGTAGCAATCTATAGCATTACTCCCCTTTTCCTTTGTCCCTGTTATTCTGCTGAATATCTTTCCTGGAATCCTTTCTTTGCCAAATTCACATGTTCATTTCTTTCCAAATGTGACTCTGGTAGCATTGCAATTTTTGTCTACTCTTATAAGGTCATCTACATTCCAAGATAGAATGGATAGAATAGCCATCATGGTAAAAAGCCATTGTTCTCACTTATTATACATGACATTTTTTCCTGAATGTGTGTTTCCAAATTTTCTCTTACATGCACACACTAATGTTTGACAAGCTGATCTTTTATTCAGTTGTTTCTTTTCATGTCCATTTGAACCCATGTCACATTTTCAATGCTTTTTGCTTTAATAAAAACCATTAAACAAAAAACTAAGTAAATTTTCAAAACACACATATCCTCTATTAACCTAGAAGAAACACAAAAAACTATGAACATTTTTAACAAATTAAGTTTAATCCTCCAGATGGAGCAAGTGACCAAAATCAACAGTTGCACCCAAATGCATAACTTAATCGAAAATGAAGGTCACCCATGCTAAAGTACTTCTTGTGTCCAATTGCTATCTATTCTTTTGTTATCTCTATTCCACTCCCATATGTGAAAAACAGTTTCCATGCTTTCAGAAAGCATCAACTTTTGGCCCTAAGGAAATGTGCACTGGCTGCCTTTAAATAAAACTTAATTATGCACTTTTCTATTAAATATATTAAAGTATTAAGACTGCTGGGAAAACTACTATCTCTTATTCACTTTCTATAATTTCAGACTTTATTTTTCACTGGACTGCTTGTCCTTGTACCTTTAATTTACATTTTTCATTTCTCTCAACAAAGAATGCTCAGAACCCTCAGTGATTACTTGTACCTAAAGACAGTTTGTTTCCATGTAAACATAGATAACAACTAGAAAAAACAACAGCTAACCGTTTGCAGAAGCATGAAAGAATCTTTGTAAATTTCACTCAGAACAGAATGTACAGAATTCCCCTGGCTAACTGCTTTTGGCTGCAGTCTTCTCATTGATATGGGTATTTTAATACCCTGAGTAGATTATAGACTGCCAGTATTTCCTTTAACACAACATTTTCAAGAAGCACTGAATAAAGTATATTTATTTATTTTCTATTTGGAACCCACATCACACCATTATCTTTCTCCATATGAATGGATGGTGTTGTTTATTAACTGCAGTGTTAGTAGCTCAACAAGTTGCACACTCACTTTTACTGTTGAGAAGATCAGATGGTTATAGGAGTTTCCTCATTATAGCACAGCATAAGGGGGTGTTTCAGTATTTTAATTCCATAGGTTCATAGGTTCATAGGTTGGTACTTGGCTATCAGCCCTAGGGCCTATACAAGCCTAGCCATAACAATTCCCTGGCTATTTCTTCCCAAACTATTTACTTCCCTGGACCCCTGTCTAGCAGGGCGACTGACGTGATCCCTGGGGTGAATTTCCTTTCTCCCATCCAATCGTCAAGGTTCCTTTTGAAGAGGACCAAAGAGGCACTCTGCTTGACATGTATGGGCAATCTATTCCAGAGTCTGGGGAGTCTCTGGGTCAGGAACCTATCCCTCCAGCATGTTTTGCTTATTGTGATGACAAGGTTTAGATCTCTGGAGCGTGTGGCTCTGAGGGATTGGGATTTCTTTAAGTGTAGCATGTCCAACAGCTCTGGGTTTGACATGGCCTTGTATGTTAAGCAGAGATCGCCTCTGAGTAGACGATATGCGACAGAGTATAGCTGGAGTTTTTTAAGGCAGTCAGCATAGGGCATCTGCTTTAGGCCTGTGATTCTTTTAGTGAGGTATTTCTGTGGCCTTTCCAGTTGTTGCAGATGTCTTGAGAGGTACATACCAAACAGGGCACTGTATTCTATAATGGGTCTAATGAGGGATGAGTACAGTGGGACAATGACCTCCTTTTTTCTGGATGAAAAGCCCTTAGTGATGAGGTGTGCCACATAGAAGGATTTCCTGACTGTTGTGGTGATGTGGTTATCGAAGGTGAGACCACTGTCCACCTGTGTCCCTAAGTCTTTTATCAAACTTTCGGTGTTTAGTGTACTGCCACCTATATGGTAATTCACGGATACATGTTTTTTCCCAAAGGGGATAACTATACATTTCTTGGCATTGAGCTTGAGCCCATGGCTCTGGCACCAAGCATCTGTTTCTGTAAGGCCCTTTTGTAGAGTATCCACATCATTTGGGGATTCAATAATGGCTCCCAGTTTGCAGTCATCTGCAAACTTTGTTATCCATAGTCCCTTAGTGTTGGACTGTACTTCAGAGAAGTAGTTGCCAAACAAGAGTGGTCCCAGGACTGAACCCTGAGGTACTCCACTTGTCACTTGTCTGGAGCTGGATTTGGAGTCGGCTACTTTTACAGTGTGGGTTCTATCAGTAAGCCAGTTAGCAATCCATTGGGTGACGTAGGGATTTATGCCCAGCTTAGTAAGTTTATCTATGATTCCAGAGTGGGGGATGGTGTCAAAGGCCTTGGCAAGGTCTAGATAGGCTGTGTGGACCACCTTACCCTTGTCCATGGCTCTGGAGACTGATTCAAAGAAGTCAATCAAGTTCAAGAGACAAGATCGGCCCTTCACGAACCCAAACTGGGTGGGGTCCAGTGTTTGAAGGTTGCCAATGTCTTTGTTTATAAGTTCCATGATAATACGCTCCATGGCCTTGCAGATAAGGCTTGTCAGACTGATGGGACGGTAGTTTCTGGGATCCAAGGTGGATCCCTCCTTGTGGAGTGGGATAACTGTAGCTGTGCGCCACTCAGTGGGCACGAAACCTGAGGTGAGACTATGATTAAACATGACACTTAGGTGAGGTGCCAGTTCATATTGTAGTTCATGTAGTACACAGCCCGGGATGTCATCTGGTCCCATGGATGCTGTATTCTTAGCTTTGGAGAGTGCGTTTTTTACCTGTGTGGCCATTATTACTGGAATTTGGCAATCTTCCAGTATTGAGATGGGCCATTTAGGGGGTGAGAGGGGGGTGAAGTTGGCACTGAATCGATCTGCCAGGATATTGGCAATATCCTTGGGATCAGTATATTTAATGCCATTCTGTTTTAGCTCAGAGCAGATCTGAGCATTGCCATTTAGATTCTTGACAAAGTTATACAATGCCTTGTTGTTGTCTTTGGAATCTTTGGCAATTTTATTTTCGTAACTAGCTTTGGAGGATTTTATGAGGGATCTCAGTTTCTTACTGAGGCTGGTAAGGAAGTTTTTTGCATCCTGGGATTTTCCTCTTTTCTGCAACAGTTTCTTCCTTTTGTTGTAAAGTTTGTTTATGGCAGGGGACCACCAGATTGGCTTCTTTTTTTTTGGATGAGAGCATCTTGGTTCTATTTGGGATGGCACGATTTATGCTTGAGTGGATGTGCTCGTGCAGTGCCTTAGTGTAGGGTTCAGCAGTTGAACTTTCAGCTCCCGTCTGCATGGGTGTCATGAAGTTTGTCACTTCTGACTTGAGTAGCATGAAGTTGGCTTTGGAGAAGTTTTTTATGGAGGTTTCCTTATTGGGAGGTGGGGGTGGGATGTGGATGTTAAGGGTGATTAGCTTATGGTCAGACGTGACTAACGAGGGGGTGACCATAGGTGTGGAGCATCGATTTCCCATGTTGGTAATGACCAGGTCTAGGATATTGGAGCCCCTGGTGGGACTATGGATTAGTTGATCCAGGGCGTTGGAATTTATGAATTCCAAGAACCGTTGGGCAAAGGTGTTGGTACATGAGTAGCTTTCCCAGTTAATGGCAGGGTAGTTAAAATCACCCAGTATTAGGGTGTTTGGTGCTATCTTAATATTTTCCAGTATGTTTAGAAAGGTGTAGTGAGAATCTTGGGGTATGGTGGGGGATCTGTAGCAAGCTACAATTTGGATTGCAGTCTTACCTAGTGTTAGTTGCACCTGGAGAATTTCAGATGCATTGTGTTGGGCAACTAGCCTGGTGGTGTGAATATCCTTGGTGAATATTGACACTCCTCCACTTTTAGTGTTTCGGTCCTGCTTTGGTGGCCGAAAAGTGTGGTCCAGCCTCTTGACCTCAAAGAAGATCACTTGCAGATAATTTCTACAACTTATTTGTTCAAAACCTGTTCCACACATCACTTACCTAATTTCCTTTAAAGGGAATTTATATTTACTGCCAATCTTCTCTCATTTGGCAACATATTCCATCTTCTACATGCTATTATATGAAAAAAATCTACCTAAATGTGACATTCATACTTTTTAAATGAAATAACATATTATCTGTTTTTAGCCTTTCATATTCTAGAAGTATACAAACGTAGTTTCTTCACTCTTTGCTATTATTTTAGATTTCCTATATTCATAACCTTTTTGGTGAAAAAGTTTTGAACTTTTTCCAGCTAAGTAAAATCACTTACTGAGTATGAGCAAAAGCTCGCAGCATATTCTGTTATTGATCTTATTATTGATAGGTAAATTGGTCTCAGTATTCTAAATTTTTTTATGTAATATCTCTAAACATAGTTCTTTAAATTAGATAAGACTGCCTCAAGATATGGTTAACATGCTCTACAAAAATTAACCTATCATTCAAGCTTACTCCCAAATTTCAATTTCTTCACATTCTCCTATAACATTGGATATGGATAACCTGGACTAACATTGCCAAAAAGCATCACCTTATAGCTTGAAGAGTTAAACTCAATATTGCCTAAATGAGCTCATACAAACAAACAGGTTCCCTATTACGTTGTCAAACTTTTAAAACTTTGAACACTATATGGTCGAACCCATATGTTCGAACTTTTAAAAGTTCAACCGTGTTAACGGAGATCTCCGTTCAGTGCGGAAAGGCAAGATTTCTCTTTATTGCACTGTAGTGTGATCTCGAAGTTGATATATTTAAAGAGAGGGTGGGTGTTGGGGATGCATCCCCCCACATGGGGGGTGCAGGGGGCTTGCCCCCCTGCTTACAACTGTTAGGTAGGTTTTTTTTTTTTTTTTTCTGTTTTCAAAATTTTGAAAGTTCGAACATATGGGTTCGAACTTTTAAAGTTTTGATAATGTACTATGAACCCAAACAAACTATCTAAATACTTTTGGAAAACCATTTGGTACTTTATTGGTGTTACACAAGCTGCAGCTTTCACATCATCAGCAAACTTACTAAACCAACAGTAACCAACCCTCTACTGGAAGCCTAATGATAAATTATAAAATAGGAATGGCATCAGTATAGAACCCTGGGCAATAGGTCTATTTCTATAATAATCTTGGGAATAAACTCCTTGTAGACATATTTTAGATGTCCTCCCTATCACCTAGCTCTTTAACCACCAAACTGCATAATGTCTAAAACCATAGTCATTAATTGATTTTATAATAGATCTACTGGCAATGAGTTAAGAGCTTTAGCTAGGTCCAGAATATCATACTGGTATAGCATCTGAATGAAAACGTATAAACTTTGTTACAGTAGATTTACACTTTAAAATATGTTGATATATATCAAGATAATTTACATTTACATCCCTGGTCATCAAAATCATTAAAAGTCTTTCAAAACATTTTCTGACCAAGCTAGTAAGACTAATGTGTCTAAAACTGTTAACTGTGTAACTATCTCCTTTATAAACAGGAATTACTAAATCCAATTTACACTGTTCTGGAACTATCTCCCATTTTACGTTTTTTTGTTTTTGGAAAAGAAATAAAGAATTTATCAAACTATCATTAACAGTGAATAAAACATCCTATTCAAATTATTTGGACCATGGGCTGTATCTTTTTAAATATACTTAAATACAATACTAACCAGTGTAATTTGAGAACTTCCTATAAATATTTAATTTGTCTCAGTGGTCTTCTCTTTCTACTGAGAGACATCATTTGATATCCGAGAACAAAACTAATCCCTTAACTTTACTACAACTTCATTAGAGTTTGATAAATTATCACTACTTGCACATACAATGATTCTAATAATCTCATCTTTATAACACAGCTGTATGTATCTAAAAAGCTTTATTATCTCTTACCCTATTAGTGAGATTCAACTCATGTCTTCTTTTCATTTTTTCCTTATAATTTTCTTAATGTTTCTACTATGTATTTTATGATATTAATAGTTTTATCTGTATGTAATTATCTCTTTTTTCCATCTTTTCTTTCTTTCTTTAATGATCCTTTCATTTTGATAGTCATCCATGGAGACCACAATTTCTTGTCTCTTTTATATTGTTTCCTTTATAGAGACTGTTTTTTAATCAGTTTGTTCACCTTTTTATAAATTGCATTCCACATTTATTGTTTACTTAGACCCATAAACTCCTCATTCCATTTCCAATTATTTATATATTTTAATACTATTACAATTTGCCTTGTAGAACATTCTTTCCTCAAATTTTGGCATGCATTTCATATAAACAAAATCACAAATTTTACATTTAATTGTCATATGGTCTGAGTTCCTAAAAAGTTCTATAATATCTACTTCAGATATGACTGAAAATTGGTGAACATAAAATTACACCTAGTATATTCTTATTTCTAATGGATTTATTAACTTGTTGAAAGACAAGACAGATAACTTAAAAAAATTATTACTTCTACTATCTCATCCAGACCTTTTGTATCAGACACATTTGACTAATTAATATTGGGTAAATTTAGGTCTCTTACCTAAATTTGGTGTTTGCACTTGATTGATCTTTTTAATTCCTCTAGTCATTTCTTTGTTCCATTTGATGACATGCTTGTGGTTCTATAAAATCCAATTATTTGCATTTTTCCATGTTTACCCTGAGTCATCACTGAAACTGTCAGTTTTTGAGCTTTTGAAATCACAAATGACAGGTCATGCCTTACATAAATAGAAACACCCCAATCCTTTCACTTTTCATGTTATGAAATGCAGAATATCCTGAAATTTCCAGTGGTTTATTCACATAACTGAACAAAGTTTCAGAAACTACTCTAATACCTAGTTTTTCTTCTAAATAAAATATATTTTAATGTATATTTTTTATTCATACTCCTTGCATTCTAAACAACAGGACCCTTGAACACTCTTCTTAAATGTTTTGCTATTTACCACATTATTATTTCCATTTCTAAAAAAATCCTTAATAAGTCTTCCTAATTTTTAAATTAGGACAGCATTTGCTCAGTGACATAAATGATATCCATCAACTGCAAAGTAACTTTTCTGTCCTAACATATCTTCCCATAACTATAAATGGAAATTATTTGTTTCAAATATCAGCCTTCTTATTTCATTGTTTACCAAATTTTCAATGGAGATTGATGTTGGGCCATATTTACTTGCAGGAAAGATATCTAGCAAAGAACCTTTACTCTGCAAGTTTTGCAATGGCAAGCAATCATTCTGCTTCTTTTAAAATCTTCCCAGGTTGGGTCCTACCTAAATCATTATTTCCTCAAAAAAAATTGCACACAAATATTGTGTTTCTTTATCTATTAACTCATAAACTCCCTCACAAATAAACTTAATTTTTTGCCTCATGTAGAGCATGTAATACCACATTTTATATATTCTAGGAAGATAATTGTTATGACCTTGAACACTGAGTTCCCTGTTACCAGAACTTGTTTTGAAAATTTCTTTGTGCTTATTCATTATTAAGTAAACATATTATATCATTTTGCTCACTTCCTTTACCTTTCTTAGGATCTTCTCTCATTAATAAGTTCTGGTCATTATTTATTCTGTTTAATTCTACTATTTCATGTGCCCCTGGGCCAAATTCATTAACACCTACACTAAGCGTTTATGATCTATATTCAAGAAAATCCCTAAAACAATTTTTGAGCTTTCTAGTCACTGAAAATGATAACACTAAGTGTACATGTAGTCTACACTTTGTGGTAACCTTTTGGAATCCCCCCTCAATATTTAAGGCTGTGAGAAAATCAGTAGGAAAACTAAAATTATGAGGAAGAAAGTGTGAGTTATGCTTCTGGTGTATGTTTACTGAGAACAGTGTATACTTAGTGCAGGAATTAATGAAACCCAGGCCTTAACTTTTTCCCAGTGTGTCAACATTTAAGTAAGTCCTAACCCATCCTATAGCTAGCATTAATTGTTCTCCTTTTTCTTTTTAATATGAGTAATTCCTGCTCTAGATGGAAATCATTATTTTTTTTACCTTTCTTCACATATTTCCTTCATAATTTTCCCAGTTTTGTCTTTTACTTGTACTGGACATTTCTTTAGTAACTTCTGTTTTAGTGGCTTGGTCATTTTTCACATCTCTGCCTTCTCATATATTTTATTCAAAAAGCTCAGTTTTTTTTTTCTTTCTCAACAACACTGATGTTAGACTAATGACCTCAAAACACTTTACTAAATATCTACACTTATTACAAATCCAGTCCTCATTGTTTCATACCATCCTCTTCTGAATGCATTTTACAAAGTTTACACCTTTGTAGATATCTTCTTTTAATTGTCTACTATACAATATTTATCAAACTGTTCTATTGATTGCTAATTTTTTTTTAATCATGTTAAAATCTCTGCTTCAATCCCCTCTAGTGTCATGTCTTTCTGGCAGTGTTGAGATATGCTGCCTCCTTCTTCTTCCTTCTTTTAAGGAGTGGAGGGAGAATATCCAACTTCCCTAATTACAGAGAAACATTCAAAAATGTCCTGCTATACACAAGTGCCCCCAAACCATCCAAAATAAAAATAATAAATACATAAATAAATAAATAAATACATACATACATACATACATAAATAAATAAAAGTAGTTTGCTTTTAATAAATAAATATGATATAAACAGTGCATTTCAGCAAGGTAGTTTAGGGCAATAATAATATAAATGCTACCACTCTCTCCTGCCTTCATGCTGCATTCCAGAGATATCATCCTTCAGGTCAGTTGTTAAAGTTAGGTTCCCTTTACCTGTATTGGTGGTGACTCAGGTGGATGCAAACAATCCCAGAGCACTTATCACAAAGAGATTTTTTAAAATTAAAACATGCATTCAAAACCAATCAATAGTATAAAACAATATAACAAAACTTAGGGGGTTTCTAGTGTCCAGGCTAAATTACCTTTAAGCAACAAGTATAGCCCCTTGGGTTTCCTTTTAACATAGGCCATTCCTAGTGGGACTGACCTGGACAACAAAAACAAACAAATACAGATACTAATTACAGTCAGTGGCATATTGTCAATCTTAATGTTCATTTTCAAATTTCTACATATGGAATATTGCCCCCACTGTCTCTTACAATAATAGTTCCATCTTACACCTGACCTTTAAAATCTTAAATAGAAGGGGAAGCTACCTTGGCCTTGTTAGAGAAGAAAAGTCCTTTGCCAAATGACTCCTTCTGCTTGCAACAACTACCAGATGATGGTAGTCATAAATCTATTAGAATGTAAAGCAAAACTTTTGAGCATTTAACATATGTTAGGAATTCTAAATGCTAAATTTGAAATAGTGATATTGAGTGAGATGCCTTTCTCATTCAACATAAGCATTAATTCATGAATTTAGACTTCTTAAACCTGTTTCTTAGATTGTGTAATAATAAACAATTTTTCATATTTGATGTGGCATCAACTATGGGTCTAACTGCCATGTTATAAAATGTATTGTGACCATAACATATGTACAGGTCTCCTATTTGTTGTGCAATAATCTTAAACTTTGTTGTCATCTGCCCTAGAGTCCATGTTACATTTGTCTGGCCCATATTACAGCAGTGATGTGATTAGTCTACAACAGTTTTGTTGTGCCACTTATTTACATGTTTGCATTGACTTAAGCGACACAGAACTGCTTGTTTATTTGTCTGCTTAAGCATCCTAGGTTAAGTTGTGGTTTGCTTGTGTTACTGTTTCTCACTACCTGTAGCAGAAATGTATTTAGGATTGAAAAAGTGTGATACTTGATCTCCAAGACCAAGTGAGGGTGAAAGAGTGATATGTTTTTACATTTTTATGAATAATAACTTTGTCTCCGAACAACTTTGGAGTGAGAATGCATAAGTAGGGAAGTTTAGCATGGCTTACCCTCTGCAATTATTTTATTTTGTTAGGTCCAATTTGAATGAAATCCAGTGTTATTTCGGTACATGTTTAAAGCTTTTGTGCATAAGAGCTAACCAGTTTCATGATTATATGTAGTAGCATGTTTGTTTAGAGCTTAGGAATTTCTCTGTGGCTATTAGATCTGTACAGTTCATTGCTTCTTTTTTTAAAGAAAATTTTTATTAATATAGCATTTTTACAATAGATACACAGAAAGGAAGAAATTCAACATCACATGTTGTTATACAATGATTTGAATACATTGAATCATCAAGGTAATCTTATACAATTAACATATTAAGAGTCTTGGTATTTCAGTAGCAACATTTCAAGGTTATCCCAACCATTAAAAGCCTTAGTATGATAGATAGATCTTATTCTGATCAATTATTTTTTGGTTTTGCAAAGTATTACTGTTAAATTTAAAAATTCTTTAAATGTAGGAACTAAATTTGATGTCCATTTTTTTGTAATAGCTTTTCTACAGAATCAAAAGCTGTCTTGATATCTAAGCTAATTAGAGGCAATTTCTTGTTCATTCCTTTTGCTAAAAATAAAATAGTTCCTACCCTTTTTATATTATCATACATTAATCTGACTATAAATCATGTTTGATCTTTATTAATTAATTTATCTACTATATCTCTTAATCTTTTAGAGAAAATGGAAGTAAATATTTTATATTCTACATTTAATAATGAAATAGGCCTATTTGAGAAAACTAACTTAATATCCTTTCCTTGTTTAAGTATTGGTGAGAATACAAAAGATTTCCACGAGGGAGGAATTATTTTCTCACTCTGAATTATCTTGAAAATGTCACTCAGTAATTGTAAAATATTTAATGGAAGCAGATTATGTAATTTCACACTTAATCTAACCGTGGAGTTTTACCATTTCCCCTCTTTTAAAAGCTTCTTTAACTTCTACCAGGGTAGTAGACTTATTCAACAGATATTTGTTGGTCATTATGTTTATTTTCTTTAAATAATTGTCACTTTTGTAATTATCAAGATTATTATTTTATCTTTATTAAGATCCTCATGGAATTTTTTAAAAATGTATGTCTGAAGTAAGCTTCTTGCTGAGATCATGAATGAAAAGAATCCTTGGAACAGCACACCTACCAGGTTATCAAATAATTAAACAAATAATAAAAGCATTTACCATTGTCCTTGAAACACTTACAATTAAAGGTGGATATTAGTCAGTTTGGACTTAAATTCTAATAATCTGGATTTATTTCTGATGTCAGAAGGAAGATAATTCCAAGTTCATAGGTTCATAGGTTCATAGGTTCATACTAGCCTATCTGCCCTGGGGCATTTATAAGCCTAGCCCGATTGTGTTTGGCTTATGCCACCCCTTGATTTGAGTATACTGTGCCCTTTTTAAAGTTTAGTTTACTGTGCCTCTGTCTAATAGTGACACAGAAGTAATCCCCGGGACAAACCTACGATCCTCCATCCACTCATCAAGAATCTTCTTGAAGAGAGTCAGTGAGGTGCTCTGCCTAACATGAATTGGAATTCTATTCCAGAGTGAAGGGAGCCTTTGGGTTATGAATCTGTCCCTCCAGCATGTTCTATTTATTTCTGTGCTGAGGTTCAAGTCCCTCGAGCCCGTGGCTCTAAGGGATTTAAATTTACTGAGGTGGAGCATGTCCATTAATTCTGGGTTGGACATAGCTTTATATGTCAGGCATAGATCGCCTCGAAGAAGGCGGTATGCAACTGAGTAGAGCTGGAGTTTTTTTAACCGAGCAGCATATGGCATCTGTTTGAGTCCCTTGATCCTCCTGGTGAGGTACTTTTGGGGTCTTTCTAATTGCTGCAGGTGTTGGGTAAGGTACATCCCAAAGGGGGCATTGTATTTTATGATGGGCCTGATGAGGGATGAATAAAGGGGCACGATTACCTCTCTTGATCTAGATGTGAATCTTTTCATGATGAGGTGGGCTATGTAGAAGGTCTTTCTAACCACTTTGGCAATGTGGTTGTCAAAGGAGAGATTGCTATCAACTTGGATCCCCAGATCCCTAATTACTTTCTCTGTACTTAATGGGTTACCACCTATGTGGTAATTTGTGGGCACATTGTTTTTGCCAAAGGGTATGACTATACACTTTTTGACATTTAGCTTTAGACCATGGCTCTGGCACCAGTTATCCGTCTCCTTTTTGAAGGATGTTTGTGTCAGCTGGAGAGTCGATTATGGTGCCCAGTTTGCAGTCATCTGCGAACTTGGTGAGCCATAGTCCTCCCACATTGGCCTGTACCTCAGAAAAGTAAATACCGAACAAGAGAGGTCCCAGGACAGAACCTTATGGGATGCCACTTGTGACCGGTTTCGAGTCTGACATGGCTCCAGCAAATCTGACCCTGTGGGTTCTGTCTTTGAGCCAGTTTGCGATCCATCTTGTGACATAGGGGTTTATATTTAGGCTGGATAGCTTATCTATGATGCCCGAGTGGGGTATTGTGTCAAATGCCTTTGCGAGGTCCAGATAGGCTGTGTGGACTACCTTCCCTTCATCTATGGCCTTGGTGACTGTTTCAAAGAAGTCGACCAGGTTCAAAAGGCAGGATCTGCCCTTGACGAAGCCAAATTGGGTAGGATCTAGTGTCTGTAGGTCCCCAATGTCTTTGTTTATGTGTTCCATGATGATCCTCTCCATAGCCTTGCAGACTAGGCTAGTCAGGCTTGTGGGGCAATAGTTTCCAGGGTCCGCAGAGGTGCCACCTTTGTGGAGTGGGACCACTGCTTCTGTACGCCATTCTTTGGGCACATATCCTGTAGTGAGGCTGAGATTGTACAGCAGTTTTACTTGAGGGATTAGTTCTTCTTGGAGTTCATGTAGGACGCAACCCGGGACGCCATCTGGTCCCATGGAAGCAGTGTTTTTTGCTTTGGAGAGGGCGGCCTTCACCTGAGCATCAGAGATGTTTGGGAGGCTGCACTCTGCCGGGATAGATACTTGTTCTTTTGGGGGGGAGGGGGTGGAGAAGTTTGCACTGAACCTGTCTGCCAGGATATTGGTGATGTCTGTGGGTTCAGTGTATTTTTTGTCGTTTAGAATCAACTCAGAACAAGTCTGGGAGTTGCATCCCAGGTTCCTAACATAACTGAAAAAAGCCTTATGATTGTCTTTAGTGTCCTGTGCAATTTTTCTCTCGAAGCTGGCCTTGGAGGATTTTATGAGGGATCATAATTTTTTGCTAGTACTGATCCAGAGATGCCTTCCCTTTTAGGGATTTTGCTCTATCATGTAGTAGCTTCCTCCTTCTGTTGTACAGATTATTTATGGCTGGGGTCCACCAGACTGGACGCCTGCCTTTGGATGATTGGGTCTTGATTTTGTTTGGGATAGCATGATCCATGCATTCCTGGAGATGTCCGTAGAATGCTTTTATATAGGATTCTGCAGTTTGGGCCGTAGTTTCCACTGGCCCTGGGGCCTTGAAGGATTCCACTTCGGTTTTGAGAAGTGTGAAGTTTGCTTTTGAGAAGTTTTTCACTGTGGTTTTCTGGGCTGGGGTGGGGTCGGGATGTGGATATCCAGTGAAATTAATTTATGGTCTGATCTTACCAATGAGGGATATACTTCTGGTATGGAGCATAGAGTCCCCATGTTGGTAATGATCAGGTCTAGTATGTTTTCCCTCTTGTGGGAGTGGTGACTAGTTGTTCCATAGCATTTGAGTTTATAAATTCCAGGAACCTTTGGGCTAAGGTGCTGGGGCTTGAGTAATGCTCCCAGTCTATGTTTGGGTAGTTGAAGTCGCCCAATATAATGGTGTTCGGAGAGATCTTCATGTTCTCCAATATTTTCAGGAAAGCCGAGTGGGATTCCTGACTTTGAGAGGGTGGTCTGTAGGATGCTATAAACTGAAAAGCAGTCTTGCCCACTGTCAGTTGCACATGGATGGTCTCCGATACTTCGTGCAATGCCACTAACCTGGAGGTGTGGATATCCTTGATAAATATGGAAACTTTGCTTTGTGTATTTCATCTTGCATACTTCATTGCTTTTTAATTGTATTTCTCCACACACTTATTGTCTGATTATGTATATTTATGTATATTTATGTATATTTACCTTCTTGCTGAGATCATGAATGAAAAGAATCCTTGGAACAGCACACCTACCAGGTTATCAAATAAATAACAAATAATAAAAGCATTTACCATTGTCCTTGAAACACTTACAATTAAAGGTGGATATTAGTCAGTTTGGACTTAAATTCTAATAATCTGGATTTATTTCTGATGTCAGAAGGAAGATAATTCCAAATTCATAGGGTCATAGGTTCAAAGGTTCATACTAGGCTATCTGTCCTGGGGCATTTATAAGCCTAGCCCAATTGTGTTTGGCTTACGCCACCCCTTGATTTGAGTATACTGTGCCCTTTTTAAAGTTTAGTTTACTGTGCCTCTGTTTAATAGTGACACGGAAGTAATCCCCGGGACAAACCTATGATCCCCCATCCACTCATCAAGATTCTTCTTGAAGAGAGTCAGTGAGGTGCTCTGCCTAACATGAATTGGAATTCTATTCCAGAGTGAAGGGAGTCTTTGGGTTATGAATCTGTCCCTCCAGCATGTTCTATTTATTTCTGTGCTGAGGTTCAAGTCCCTCGAGCCCGTGGCCCTAAGGGATTTAGATTTACTGAGGTGGAGCATGTCCATTAATTCTGGGTTGGACATAGCTTTATATGTCAGGCATAGATCGCCTCAAGTAGGCGGTATGCAACTGAGTAGAGCTGGAGTTTTTTTAACCGAGCAGCATATGGCATCTGTTTGAGTCCCTTGATCCTCCTGGTGAGGTACTTTTGGGGTCTTTCTAATTGCTGCAGGTGTCGGGTAAGGTACATCCCAAAGGGGGCATTGTATTCTATGATGGGCCTGATGAGGGATAAATAAAGGGGCACGATTACCTCTCTTGATCTAGATGTGAATCCTTTCATGATGAGGTGGGCTATGTAGAAGGTCTTTCTAACCATTTTGGCAATGTGGTTGTCAAAGGAGAGATTGCTATCAACTTGGGTCCCCAGATCCCTAATTACTTTCTCTGTACTTAATGGGTTACCACCTATGTGGTAATTTGTGGGCATTGTTTTGCCAAAGGGTATGACTATACACTTTTTGGCATTTAGCTTTAGACCATGGCTCTGGCACCAGTTATCCGTCTCTGCAAGACCTTTTTGAAGGATGTTTGTGTCAGCTGGAGAGTCGATTATGGCACCCAGTTTGCAGTCATCTGCGAACTTGGTGAGCCATAGTCCTCCCACATTGGCCTGTACCTCAGAAAAGTAAATACCGAACAAGAGAGGTCCCAGGACAGAACCTTGTGGGATGCCACTTGTGACCGGTTTCGAGTCTGACATGGCTCCAGCAACTCTGACTCTGTGGGTTCTGTCTTTGAGCCAGTTTGCGATCCATCTTGTGACATAGGGGTTTATATTTAGGCTGGATAGCTTATCTATGATGCCCGAGTGGGGTATTGTGTCAAATGCCTTTGCGAGGTCCAGATAGGCTGTGTGGACTACCTTCCCTTCATCTATGGCCTTGGTGACTGTTTTGAAGAAGTCGACCAGGTTCAAAAGGCAGGATCTGCCCTTGACGAAGCCAAATTGGGTAGGATCTAGTGTCTGTAGGTCCCCAATGTCTTTGTTTATGAGTTCCATGATGAACCTCTCCATAGCCTTGCAGACTAGGCTAGTCAGGCTTATGGGGCGATAGTTTCCAGGGTCTGCAGAGGCGCCACCTTTGTGGAGTGAGACCACTGTTGCAGTACGCCATTCTTTGGGCACATATCCTGTAGTGAGGCTGAGATTGTACAGCAGTTTTACTTGAGGGATTAGTTCATTTTGGAGTTCATGTAGGATGCAACCCAGGACGCCATCTGGTCCCATGGAAGCAGTGTTTTTTGCTTTGGAGAGGGCGGCCTTCACCTGAGCATCAGAGATGTTTGGGAGGCTGCACTCTGCCGGGATAGATACTTGCTCTTTTGGGGGGGATGGGGTGGAGAAGTTTGCACTGAACCTGTCTGCCAGGATATTGGCGATGTCTGTGGGTTCAGTGTATTTTTTGTCATTTAGAATCAACTCAGAACAAGTCTGGGAGTTGCATCCCAGGTTCCTAACATAACTGAAAAAAGCCTTATGATTGTCTTTAGTGTCCTGTGCAATTTTTCTCTCGAAGCTGGCCTTGGAGGATTTTATGAGGGATCATAATTTTTTGCTAGTACTGATCAGAGATGCCTTCCCTTTTAGGGATTTTGCTCTATCATGTAGTAGCTTCCTCCTTCTGTTGTACAGTTTATTTATGGCTGGGGTCCACCAGACTGGACGCCTGCCTTTGGATGATTGGGTCTTGATTTTATTTGGGATAGCATGATCCATGCATTCCTGGAGATGTCCGTAGAATGCTTTATATAGGATTCTGCAGTTTGGGCAGTAGTTTCCACTGGCCCTGGGGCCTTGAAGGATTCCACTTCGGTTTTGAGAAGTGTGAAGTTCACTTTTGAGAAGTTTTTCACTGTGGTTTTCTGGGCTGGGGTGGGGTCGGGATGTGGATATCCAGTGAAATTAATTTATGGTCTGATCTTACCAATGAGGGATATACTTCTGGTATGGAGCATAGAGTCCCCATGTTGGTAATGATCAGGTCTAGTATGTTTTCCCCTCTTGTGGGAGTGGTGACTAGTTGTTCCATAGCATTTGAGTTTATAAATTCCAGGAACCTTTGGGCTAAGGTGCTGGGGCTTGAGTAATGCTCCCAGTCTATGTTTGGGTAGTTGAAGTCGCCCAATATAATGGTGTTCGGCGAGATCTTCATGTTCTCCAATATTTTCAGGAAAGCCGAGTGGGATTCCTGACTTTGAGAGGGTGGTCTGTAGGATGCTCTAAACTGAAAAGCAGTCTTGCCCACTGTCAGTTGCACATGGATGGTCTCCGATACTTCGTGCAATGCCACTAACCTGGAGGTGTGGATATCCTTGATAAATATGGAAACTCCCCCTCCTTTTGTGGTTCGGTCTGGGTTTTGGGGCCGAAAAGCATGATATGAGGTATAACCTGGTAGTGCTGGGGTGCTCTCTGGAGCCTTGAACCAGGTTTCTGTCACTGCACAGATATCGATATTCTCCATACTGAGGAGAGCTTCGAGTGCATGCATCTTGAGGTTATGAATTCTGGCATTTAGCAGCATTACCCTTAGTTTCTTGTTCCTTGTGCTGTCTATGGAGGTGGGTTTGACTTTTGAGCCTTGCCTAAAAAAGGCACTATGGGGGTGGCAAGAGCCTTTGCCAATATCCGAAAGCCCAGGGGTGACAGGTGCAAGCCATCCCTAGCGAAGCAACGTGGCTTGTCGAGCATGTCATCCCAGGCTGACAGACACTGAATCCCCTTTGAATGACACCAAAATTTTAGCCAATTGTTAAAATCGATCATTTTGTCTTTATACTGTGGCATCATTCTAGGTGAGGGTAAGATGCTGCTCAAGGTCAGGGTCATACCGACCTGGGCTACATGATCAGAGAGCTCCTCTATGTCTCTTTTCATGTAGTCGAGGGAGGTACATCTCAGGTCATTCACGCCAGCATGTACAATGACTGAGTCATATTTGTATTTGCTTTGGAGTGACCTGAGTGCTTGCGTTATGTGGCAGATCCTAGCGCCCGACAGGCAGCTCACTGTGACCTTCTCTTTTTTCAGCCTGGTGAGTGGGACGTCAGTGTGTCTGACAATAGAGTCACCTATTACAAGAGTATCAGGTGTGTTTTTCAGCCTTAAGGGCTGTGACTGCTTGGCACACTGACTTTGTGTGCTATGTGTTGTACGTCTTTTGTTTTGGGGTAGCGTTTACTTGGATGTCTGCTTTGGAGGTCTCTGTTGCTTAGGTAGATTTTTATTTAGAGCCTCCGAGTATGTTTTTGTGTTTTTATGTGTTTGGTTCACTGTTGTGGTGGGACTATGTGATACTGGAATTGTGTTGTGTGAGGTTACCTTCTCCTCCTGACTGGTTACACCAGTTTTGAGATGAGAGAGCTCAGCCTCCAGTTTGGCTATATGGTTGCATCTCTCACATATATGTGAACCTGTTTGGAGGAGAAGAGGGTTGTATTAGTGACTTTGTTAAAAGCCTTTTCTCTCACCACAAGACTGCAGATTTGCTCAAGATAAGTGATCATTGATCCAAAGATCTTATAGGACAGTTTTGTTTGTTCTGTGGTACATTGAATTCTAGTACCATAGTTGCATCATCAGTGGCTTTGCACTGGAGAACATATTGTTGTATTGTACTGATGGAAAGACTTTTGGGATTGAGACCACCACCCTTATCATTGAAGTAAGCCTTTTTCATACACAGATATCCAAGTATATATTCTTTATTTTGCTTATTTTGGGAACTAGGCAAGTGAACAGAGTGAATGGTATTTCTTTGGTCAAGACCTAGGATAACAGGCAACTAAAGTAAAAAATTACAGTACATAACACCATAAATAAAAATACTAACTATATCATTGCTGTTCTCTACCAACATCCTGGTTCATCCATCCATCCATCCATCCATCCATCCATCCATCCATCCACCCATTTTCCAATAATCGACTTCATCTTTTACAGGGTTGTGGGAATGCCAAAATCAGTCTCAGCAGTCAATGGGAACAAGACATTGAAACCTATTGTGCCCAGGGGACCAATCTGTAGCAGAACGCATGCTCTGACTCACACACCACATGTACAGTTATGGACAAATTGGATAATGCCAGTTCATCTACTGGATTTATTGGGTTGGGGGATGAAATCAGAGCAACCCAAGGAAACACACAACAACATAGGGAAGACAAACAGATTCTGCACAGAAAGAACCCCAGCAAAGAATTGAACTGGACCGCCACTTGCTAAGAAGAGGCCGTACTACCCGCTTTGTCACTGCATCAGCTACTGCCATCCTAATGATGTGCCAACATGACACAAGTGTCAGGTGGAGGTTGCTGGATAGTTTGGGTTTGATGTGATACTTAGTGGAGCCTGGCATTGAACTATGTGCTTCTTATGGTTGCTCTAATGTACAATTGACATGTATGCAGTCCTGTAAGACTATTAACATCTACAAAAAGATTACTCTTTAATTGTTCGTTGAAACTTAAGGAAACTGGGATACTGATCCCAGCAGGGCTGCACAGAAATGGTTAGAAATGCTTTCATAGGGATCATGTACTTACCCATAAGCCTCTGCTACTTTGTCGCATAGGGTATTTGCAAATGTTTTGTCTTGGATTTTTACGTCCTTCAACTTGTTATGATTTAGCAGACCTAAACACAGACCGGATTTTACAGAGCAAACATGGCAGCATTGTTTGGAAACACTCAATCAGAATTACTAAAATTACTGAAACTATGACTCAGTAAAGAACTGGAATCAGTGATTGTAAATGAGAGAAAAATATTTTAGTTTTGTGATACTTACCGGTGCCGATTAATGGATCAGTGGTGAAGCAATTAAAATAATAGAGGTTGTAGCTTTTAGTTGAAGATATACAACAGTTGTCACTACTGAATTCTGTGTTGTGATAAAGTACCGGACTGCAGTATTGCATGGTTTGATCAAGGTCCAGGGCATGTGGTTCATCCTGTTTCCATGCTGACTTCCATGGGGGTATGAATTAGGAGTCCCAGCCCATCTCTCATATCATTTAGTATGGCAGGGAGAGTCTGAGTGGAGAACTAATCACATAGCCTGCATTTTAGTAGCAGCTGGTCTTTTTACTGGAACTGTAAATGGCTGAGTTGTGATTCTTAGTGCTAGAATACAACATGTTGTCAGCCATACTCTGTACTTCACACAACTTCTTAAAATATGTTTTCTAATAAAAAAATCTACTTGCTGTGGTGCTGTTGTACTTCCTGTGTCCTGTACAACTCAGAATGTTTAGTAATCCTGCTTGATGTGCCACACTCTGTAAATCTTGCTAGTATTATTGTCAAAAATGGGTTGACATAATGGTTATGGTGTTTACCTCACAGACACAAAGTATAGACTTTGATTCTCAACTTCAATTACTGTTTGGTTATTGGTTAGGTGTCTGCTGACTGAGTGCCTAGTATTTATCTATTGAACCTATAACCTACTTACTTCCCCTGTGCAATATTACTTTGCATCTGGATCTTTCTTATAGCAGAAAGTAATAACTAGTGACCAGTCAATTTACTTGCTTACTAAAATGATTACAGACACAAGCACAGACACACATACAAAAATATGAAGTGTACAATTTACTACTAGCTGCTGGATGTTTCTATTTTGAAAGAATTGTGTTATGTTTACCTTGTATACCTTAATAATATCTTGTCAGCTGGCAACAACTAATCCAGTATCATCTTGTTGGTCTTTTAAATTGATGACATGAAATTCTTTTAAACTGATATCACTGTTGGTCCTATTTTGTCAAAGGAAAGGATGGACTCTGCTCACCAAGTCCATTCTACCCTTCATTGTTAATTTACTATCCCACATCATTTGCAGTTCTCGGCTGTTGACTTGCCTGCTTTGCAGCAAACATTTTATTTACTCAGCTAAAGAGCTGCAACACAAAGATGTACATGGGATGCTTCTCTTCTGCATTAATTAATGTAGCAGTTCTAACTTGGCTCATTGTTTTATGAAATAAATAGTGTTTCTTGAAGTTGATAGAGAAAAGGGTTTCAAGAGGGGTATACAGAATGAAGGCAAGACAGGAGAAAATGAAAGGGAGACGGAAAGAAATGAGACAGTCAGGGGGCAGTCATACTGCTAAAAATACTGTTGATACAGTCATTTTACCTAACAGCAGTTGTAAGTTACTGCTGTAAGATACTGTAGCATTTTACAATGTGAAACAAACAAAGGCTATCACGTGCGAGGGTGACAATCGCAAGCCTTGTATAAATGAACGCTACCATAGTTTGTTTCAGCATAACAGTGACTCTCACTTTAAGTATAGGTATGCCAGATAACGCGTGCTTTTCTGCTTGTAGGAATCTGAAGCTTTAAGTAATGAATAAGTAACATTGCATTTACCAATTAGCTGAGAAAAGTATGCAGGAGGGAGAGAAGCCAGAAATATACTATTTCCAGATAACAGACTCCAGGGACTAGAAGTTTTGTTTAGCTTGGAAGTTTGGCAAATACTTTGTCTGGAAGAATTTTCTTATTTTTTGAGATAAAGGTCTGCAGGATAACATTCTCATAATATTGTGACTGGAATTCAGACACCGTAGTCTTGTAATTAGTACTCACTGGGTAGCATCCACTCTGCAGGGATAAAGATAAGAACACTGATTTCTAGGCTTATGTCGGGTACTTCAGACAACATCCATAACTGACACTGGACAGCACTATCTAGGTGCTAATGTTTAGTTAAGTATTTAAGTAGTTAAGAGAAACACTTTCCACATATGTCTGTTCACTCTTAACAATAGTTGTGTACGAAACCTGGCTCTAATTTAGAAAATTAAGGACATTTTTCTTTAATTAAAATATATGTTTCATAAACACATAAAAGGAAAAAGATAAAAATAATTTACACAATACAATAGGCAGACTTGTAAACCATTTAGATAACACTATTGGTTCTTATTAAAAAAAGTGAAATATAATTATTTATGTAACACATTTGAATAGTGTAGCTAGTGGCTGTGCCAACGTGGCCTTCCTTGGATAAAGTATATGTTTCAATATGAAAAGATTCACTTATATAACGTGACATCTATCCTGGCAAAGAGCAACATAACTGCACATACTCTTAATGCAAGGCATCATGGGAAATAGATGCAGATTCCCATAAAATAATTGCAATTGGTTCAGCTTAAGAAGACTTGCCTGCCACTAAATGACATTTCAGTGCAATCATCAAAGACCAAGAAAACAAAGGCGGACTGATAAATGATTTGCCAACACTGTGGTCCTATGTAGTTCTGCTTAAAGCCTAACTGGTCCTGATAAGTTTATCTGAAGCTGCATACACTTCCCATGAGGCCTGGCATATATAGATTCATAGATTCATAGATTCATAGATTATTACTAGGCTAGCTGTCCTCATGGACCATTTTTAAGCCTAGCCAATTACCCCCTGTGAGAATCAAAACCTGCACCTTGTGCTTCTAAGGTAAACACCTTAACCATTACGCCACCCTCCCACCCTACATGTTGCTCTCCATAATTTTGTCATGTGACAAGTTCCTTCTGTCATTCCCTTTCTTCAATGCAATTTCACTAGTGATTTTTTTTTTTCTAATTTGGCAAATGTGAAATTCAAGCATTCTTTTTCTGGAGTGTGCAACTAAAGCCTGAAAATGTTCTTACCTCTCTGTTCATTGAGAGTTATGAAGCAATTATTGTAATTTGAAAGGTAAAGAATTCCATTTTGATGTCTCCTAAACAAGATGCCTGAAGGATGTGTTTTAAATAGCAACCCATACTATTTATTTATTTGTCCTTTGGGAATCAGGAAAGGCTGACTGAGCCAATAGCCCATTTTCAGTAGAGGCCTGGGGAGAAAGCTCCACTGCAATTCAAAAACACTTAAACAGTAGTTGAGTTAATTATATACAAAAGGAGAAAAGCTCCACAATAGATTAAATATTTACCAGTAAGTTGGTGAGAAAGGTTTTACCAAAACACACAAAAACATTTTACAGTAGCTGATAAGTAATTATATACAAGGGGAGAAAAATTCCCTTATCAGATGAAACACAAATAAAATTGAGATTCATTTATAAAATATCACTAGAATAAAATGTGATCATGAATGCAATATGAACTGCTAGTAGCAAGACACTTTGTAGAAGTGAATAACCTTTGTCAAGCAAACTAACACATAGTTATTCAAAATGTTGACTATATTTCTAATAATGTATTGAACTAAAAAATAATAGAGTATTCTGCTGCCAAAACATATTGAGTGGTAGAATGAGATGAGGAGGAATAATGAGCAGCATGGAAAATTATGGACATGGAGAGAAAGAGGTTAGTGTTAGAGAGATGAGAATGTTATGGAAAGACACGAGACAGGAAAACAAATAGTAGTCAGTGTTGGCTGAAGAGGTAGAAGAGCATACATTAGTAGTAGGTATCATTAAAGTGACAACTTCTTTTGATGTTAGGCCATTACTGACCGGTAAATATAGAGGTGTTAGTGAATTCAGATTGACAAAGGCATTGTTATAGTGAGTCAGTGGTCATGCATCTGATTTGAGTCGTGTGCATATGCAGTTCCAGGTGTCAGGTAAATATTTTTAGATTGGTGTTGAATCTGGAAATGTTGCTATTATGTTTAAGGGATAAATGGATAGAGTTCAACAATGGGATACATAGGCACAAGAGACAGAGATTCCTGCTGACAGGTGTGGTTTGTAGGTAGTGGGGAACATTTTGTTTCCTAATGGAAGTGGCCTAGCAGGGGTGTATGTGTGGAACAATTCTAGTAGGGCTTTGCTTTGTTCTGGTTTGTATATTAATTGTGGACAATGAATAGTTGAGTGCAAGTCAGTTACTTGGGTAATGCAAGCCAATCAAGCTGTTTTAGGGCTAAGCTGTGATGGGATCTGTTTAATGAGTTAGTGGCTATTGTAGCACTGGTTTAGTTTATTTTAGACAGAAGCTTGAAGGTTAATCAGTACTGGGGAACCATATAATAAAGTGGGGAGTAGGAATGTAGAGGCCAGGAGTTTTCTTGATAAATCAGTTAAGTAGTTTTTTGTTCCATAGGGAGTGCCCCTAATTTTTGGTGAACTTTTTCGATAACATGTTGCACATGAAATCCAGGTTATCATCAATTGTCAAACCTAGTAGCTTGGTTTGTGGGATGACGTCTATAGGAGTGTTATCAGACACTGTTATTGAGAAATTTTGTTTGAGGTGTGTAAGGGCTTTTGGGAGGAATAGCAGCAGCTTTGTTTCTTTTTTCGGATTGAGTAGAAGCTGGGAATGACTCTTATGTAACGTGCTGTAGCGCAATTAGGATATTGGCAGAACAGATTATTGTGGAGTCATCAGCATATTGTATAAGCAATAGTTGACATTTGGCAACATGAAGTTTGTCACTAAATTTTTGAGAAACAGTGGTCCTAGTATGGAACCTGGGGAACATCTGTTTTGACAGATAGGAAGGATGGAGTAAGAGTTTATCAATTTAACAGACTAGGTTCTATTGGAAAGGTAGATGGAGAATCAGATGGTGGAAGTGTTTGATAGGCCAAGAACATTATGGAAAGTGGTATCGAAGGCCTTGGAAGGATCCAGAAACACTGCAGAAACCAGTGGTCCTTTCTCTCTGACTCGGGTAATACTGCTGGTGAAGTTTAAGAGAGCTGTGTTAGTGCTATGTCCTGGTCTGCAACTATGTTTTTTAGGGGGGAAGGAGGGTGTTAGTTTGTAAATGAGTTATTAACTGATTATGAATGATTTTTTTCAAGGATTTGGCTATGAAAAGTATAACTGAGGAAAAGTCCCTTAATGTTCCTGTAGTCCCTATATAATATCCTAAATGAAGAAAGGCTTCTTAATGTCCTTGTAACAACTGTAGAACATGTTCATAGGTTCATAGGTTCATACTAGGCTATCTGCCCTAGGGCATTTATAAGCCTAGCCAGAATGTGTTTGGCTTTCGCCACCCATTTTAAATGAATTTTGCTATGCCCTTTTTCGAGGTTAGTATACTGTGCCTCTGTCTAACAGTGACACAGAAGTGATACCCAGGGTAAACCTACGATCTCCCATCCACTCATCAAGATTCCTCTTGAAGAGAATCAATGAGGGACTCTGTCTAACCTGGACTGGGATTTTATTCCAGAGTGAAGGGAGCCTCTGGGTTATGAATCTGTTCCTCCAGCATGTCCTGTTTATTTCAGTGCTGAGGTTCAAGTCTCTCGAGCGCATAGCTCGATGGAATTTGGATTTTCTGAGGTGCAGCATGTCCATTAATTCCGGGTTGGACATGGCTTTATACGTCAGGCACAGATTGCCTCTGAGCAGGCGGTATGCCACTGAGTAGAGCTGGAGTTTCTTTAACCGGGCAGCATATGGCATCTGTTTGAGCCCTTTGATCCTCTTGGTGAGGTACTTTTGGGGTCTTTCCAATTGCTGCAGGTGTCTGGTAAGGTACATCCCAAAAGGGGCATTGTACTCAATTATGGGCCTGATGAGGGATGAGTAAAGAGGCACGATGACCTCCCCTGATCTAGATGTGAATCCCTTCATGATTAGGTGGGCTATATAAAATGTTTTTCTAACCACTTTGGCCACGTGATTGTCAAATGAGAGATTGCTATCAACTTGGGTACCCAGGTCCCTAATTACTTCTTCCATACTTAATGGATTACCACCTATGTGGTAATTTGTGGGCACTTTGTTTTTGCCAAAGGGGATGACTATACACTTTTTGGCGTTTAGCTTGAGGCCATGGCTCTGGCACCAGTTGTCTGTTTCTATGAGGCCCTTTTGTAGGATGCTTGTGTTGGCTGGAGAGTCGATTATGGCGCCCAATTTGCAGTCATCTGCGAACTTGGTCAGCCACAGTCCTTCTGTGTTAGCCTGTACCTCCAAGAAATATATACCGAACAAGAGAGGTCCCAGGACTGAGCCTTGTGGGACGCCACTTGTAACTGGTTTGGAGTCTGACATGGCTCCAGCAATTCTAACCATGTGGGTTCTGTCCTTGAGCCAGTTTGCAACCCATCTAGTGACATAGGGGTTTATATTTAAGCTAGTGAGCTTATCTATAATGCCCAAGTCGGGTATTGTATCGAAGGCTTTTGCAAGGTCCATGTAGGCTGTGTGGACCACCTTCCCCTCGTCAATGGCCTTGGTGACTGTTTCAAAGAAATCAACCAGGTTTAAGAGGCAGGATCTGCCCTTAACAAAGCCGAACTGGGTAGGATCCAGTGTCTGTAGGTCCCCAACATCTTTATTTATGAGGTCCATGATGATCCTTTCCATAGCTTTGCAGACCAAGCTAGTCAGGCTTATGGGGCGATAGTTTCCAGGATCCGTTGAGGCACCACCTTTGTGGAGAGGGACCACTGTAGCTGTATGCCACTCTTTGGGTACATATCCTGTAGTAAGGCTGAGATTGAACAGTAGTTTTATGTTTGGGTTTAGTTCTTCTTGGAGTTCATGTAGGACGCAGCCCGGGACACTGTCTGGTCCCATTGATGCTGCATTTTTTGCTTTGGAGAGGGCGGCTCTTACCTGAGCATCTGAGATGTCAGGGGGGCAGCACTCTGCTGGGATAGATATTTGCCCTTTTGGTGGGGAAGGGGGGGAGAAGTTTGCGCTGAACCTGTCAGCTAGGATGTTGGCAATGTCTGTGGGTTCGGTGTATTTTTTGTCACTTTGGACTAATTCTGAGTATATCTGGGAATTCCCACCCAGGTTCCTAACATAACTAAAGAAAGCCTTGTGATTATCCTTAGTGTCCTGTGCAATTTTTCTCTCAAAGCTGGCCTTAGACGATTTTATGAGTGCCTGTAGTTTTTTGCTAATACTAATCAGAGATGCCTTCCCTTTTTGGGGTTTTGCTCTATCATGTAGTAGCTTCCTCCTTCTATTGTATAGTTTGTTTATGGCTGGGGTCCACCAGACAGGACGCCTAACCTTGGAGGATTGGGTCTTGGATTTATTTGGGATTGCATGATCCATGCATTCCTGAAGGTGTTCATAGAATGCGTTTATAAAGGATTCTGCGGTCTGGGCCGTATTTTCCACAGGCCCGGGGGCTTTGAAAGCTATCACCTCGGTTTTGAGGAGTATGAAATTTGCTTTAGAGAAGTTTTTCGCTGTGGTTTTCTGGGCAGGGGCTGGGGTCGGGATGTGAATATCTAGTGAGATTAGTTTATGGTCTGATCTTACCAGTGAGGGATACACTTCTGGGCTGGAGCATAGAGTCCCCATGTTGGTGATGATCAGGTCCAGTATGTTTTCTCCTCTTGTGGGAGTGGCAACAAGTTGTTCCATAGCATTTGAGTTTATAAATTCTAGGAACCTTTGGGCTAGGGTGTTGGAGCTAGAATAATACTCCCTGTCTATGTTAGGGTAGTTGAAGTCGCCCAATATAATGGTGTTTGGAGAGACCTTCATATTCTCCAGTGTTCTCAGGAAGGCCGAGTGGGGTTCCTGGGTTTGGGAGGGTGGTCTGTAACAGGCTATAAACTGGAAGGCAGTTTTACCCACTGTTAGTTGCACATGGATAGTCTCTGATGCTTCGTGCTGTGCCGCCAACCTGGAGGTGTGGGTATCTTTGACGAATATTGATACTCCCCCAACTTTTGTGGTTTGGTCCAAATTTTGGGGCCGAAAAACATGGTATGAGGTATAACCTGGTAGTGCTGGGGTACTCTTGGGAGCCTTGAACCAGGTTTCTGTTACTGCACAGATATCGATGTTCTCCATGCTAAGGAGAGTTTCAAGTACGTGCATCTTGAGGTTTAGACTTCTAGCATTGAGTAGCATTACTCTTAGTTTCTTATCACTTGTGATACCTATGGAGGTGGATTTGTCTTTTGAGCCTTGCCTAAAAAAGGCACTATGGGGGTGGCAAGAGCCTTTGCCAATATCTAAAAGCCCAGGGGTGACAGGTGCAAGCCATCCCTAGCGAAGCATCGTGGCTTGTCGAGCATGTCATCCCAGGCAGACAGGCATTGGATCCCCTTTGAATGACACCGATACTTAAGCCATTTGTTGAAATTGATCATCTTGTCTTCATATTGTGGCATCATTCTTGGTGAGGGTAAGATGCTACTCAAGGTCAGGGTCATACCGGCCTGGGCTACATGCTCAGAGAGCTCCTCTATGTCTCTTTTCATGTAGTCCAGGGAGGTACATCTCAGGTCATTCACACCAGCATGGATGATGACTGAGTCATATTTGTACTTACCTTGGAGTGACCTGAGTGCTTGTGTTATGTGGCGGATCCTAGCACCTGACAGGCAGCTCACCATGACCTTCTCCTTGTTCAGCCTGGTGAGCGGGACGTCAGTGTGCCTGACGATAGAGTCACCTATTACAAGTGTATCAGGTGTGTTGTTTAGCCTTAAGGGCTGTGACTGTTTGGCACACTGGCTTTGTGAGCTATGTGTTTTGTTTTGGGGTAGCGGTTGCTTGGGTGTCTGCTTTGGAGGTCTCTGCTGCTTAGGCAGATTTTTATTTAGAGCCTCCAAGTATGTTTTTGTGTGTTTATGTGTTTGGTTTGCTGTTGTGGTAGGTCTTTGTGAGACTGGAATTGTAGTGAGTGTGGTTTCCTTCTCCTCCTGACTGGTTATGACATTACTGAGTTGAGAAAGCTTATCCTCCAGTTTGGCTATATGATTGCATCTCTCACATGTGTTGGAATTTGTTGGGAGGAGGAGAGGGTTGTCTGTGTACATGAGGCAGTTATAACATTGCCTCAAGATTCCCAGATTCACCAGCTGGACCAGAGAGGAGACTGACAACTGACCTTTGGACATGCTAGAATAGTATTGGGAATTCCTTTATAATTGAAAAAAAGGGCCAATCGGGAACAAAGTACTTAAGGGGAGTTTGTGAGGGTGTAGTGCTTTTAATTTTTTAGTGCTGACATATAATTGCTTTAGTGAGCAAGTGCCAGGCTTTAGAGTGGGAATAGGGTGTTTATTATGAGAACTAGATCAGTTGTAAGGGAAAAAGTGAAGAGCAGACTTTGTGGAGCCGACAATGGTTTAAACCCAATGATGCTGCACTATGCGCAAAATCGCGCTAAAACAGGTTTTATACAGGGGGACTCGAAAGAGCTAGAAAATGGCCCAAAACGGCCAATAGACTACCAATTTCTTGTGCTGGGAACACTCCTCCAGGGATAGATAGGCTGCTCCAAGCTCCCCACTGCCACTGGTGAACAAAGAAGCCTCCCTTTATCCAAGAAAGGATATGGGCAACACAGGAACTTTCCAAAAGTCCAGAATACAGCAAAGCCTGTATTTGGACTACTCTAGGTCAGGAAAGATGGGAAACAAGGATATTTTTTTTTCTTTTTTGCAATAAACAGCAAGAAAGTGCAATAAATATGTAACATAGGCTAGTGCACTTGAGTGTGTAACCTCAACAGGTAAATGCAACAAACAGGGCAAACTTTAAAAGTGCAGGTGCAAAAACAATTTTAAACATACTGTAGAGTAAGGACACTTCTAGTGTTAGGTAGTAGTACAAAAAAGTCTGAAGTCTCATATGTAAAAACACTTCTGGAAGCAAGTAAACCTGGATACAGGAAGTCATAACAAAAACAACTCTCATTCACCATCCCTTATTAAAATAATAACTACCTTTCCTGCTGTGACTTTTTTTAGACGCATTTTCTAAGCTACCTGACTCTACCCACTCAGGAATCTCCCTTATACTGGCAATGCCATATTTAAGAGAACTATCTGCTCCTCCCTCACCCAAATTCATCCCACCATTTTACTTGAATTATGAAGAATATTTAATACTTTTTCATCCAAATCCCATAGGACACCCACCCCTGGTATGATTAGTTACAGTCTGATATCTCTCCTTTTATAAAGTCTACCTTACAGACAGCCTTCATCATATTTTCATATTATCCATTAACATAAATAATACATCTTCCATTTGGAAGTCTGTAATACTGAAGTCCCTGCCAAAAAATACTAAAGCCTTCCAACTCCTCAGACTTCTGCCTTATCTCAATTCTCCTAGCCTTAAAGAACTAGCTTACTCTCAATTTCCAGTTTTATCCAAGAATATCATTTTGTTTTTAGTCACCTCCGTGGTTTCTGGAAATGGGAGAAACTATGACTGCTTTCTGGGCTCTTTCACTTGAAAATGCAATTGCTATTAGTAAAGACAATTTTACTGGTGCAACTTTTGTGGTCCTCAGCAAGGCATTTGATCTGGTTGAGTACAATCCAGTCTTCAGTGCTCTCTAAATCACATGCATTAGCAACAAAACAACAGGTCACGGTGGGACTACCCTCTCACACAAAGCCCCCACTCCGCATTAAAGGAATTCTCCAAGGATCTGTCTTCTCTCCAATACTTTTCTTTATATTTATTAACAAATTTCCAGCAAACCTTCCCACCATTCCAATAATTTTATATGCAGGTGACATAGTAATTTATAGATCAGACCCCTCCCCTGCAACAATTAAAATAACTTATAGAACAGGAACTGCCCATGTTGACACATAGCTAAGTCATGTGCATCTTTTGCAATTACAAAACAGAAGTAAAAGTATGTTATGTGGGACGCAGTTAAAGCTAATCCAGAGACAAAATGATACAAATCCTGAAGTTGAAAAGTAAGGTGTACAAAACAGTGGTGTGACCAGTACTACTGTATGGTACAAAAACTTGCCCAGTAAAGCAGAGCAGTTCAGGAAGCTAGAAGTGATGGAAATGAAGTGCCTGAGAAAGGTGGTAGGATGCACACTGCGGGACAGATGAAGAAATGAGGACATAAGAGCAGAAGCCAAAGTAGCTTCAATTGCAGAAAAAATCAAAGAGAACAGATTATGGTGATTTGGGCACGTGAGCAGAAAAGCAGAAGACAATCTGGTGAGGACGATTTGGGACAGACAGGAAAAAGCCAAGAAGAAACAAGGGCATCCAGCAAAGAGGGGAATGGATTCTGTGAGAGAAGATCTCTGTGACAGTCAGGCATGAGTGTTGAAGAAGACAGGAGAGTGACACTGAACAGAGAGAGATGGCGACAGTTGACATGACATCCCAACCCCATGTAGAAAATTGGAAAAAAGGTGGTGATGATGATGATGAAATAATTTCACTTAATACTACTCAGACAACTAGCACATTCAGATATCTAGGGAATGGTTAGATCAACTGTTAAACTTTCATCATCACAAAAAAATGAAAAAGCAACAATGAACAAATTAGTTATCCCAAAAGATATAGCAACAGTCAGAAAAGGATTTTCCTCCCATAATTTGAGTACAGCCTCCCTCTTATTTTTCTTCGTCCCTGAAATACTAATCCTCTGCAGGTAACTTGTAATAAAATACTTGTTGATTCATAATCTCATTCTGCATCAAGAACACCCCTGCCTTGTCTTAACAAAGGTCATAAGAATTCCTATCTAGCAAAAACAAGACCCACTGCTGCTGCTGCTTGTCTCCCTTATGTATAAACCACTTAACTAACGTCTTATCCTATTTCACAGCTATGCTGTTGGGCTGACTCTCCCATTACTACCACAGGTCACAAACCTCCAATGTTTCATCATTCCATATCCCTCATAAGTTTGTTCACAGGGACTATATATTTATGTGGTGATATGGAGATGAGCTGAACGGTGGATTGGAATTCAGCTTGGGTCTCTTGTGTACTGGGGGCCTGTGTTCTTTTCACCTACTAAAGGAACAGATTTACTTGCGGTATTGAGCAGAGTGTGTAGCTGAATACGATGAAACATTTTATTTGAGAATACGGAGGCTAGCCGAACGGCGGATTCGTATTGAGTTCTGTTCCTTTGGGGATTCAAGGACAGCAATTACTAGATCTTTCATAGCAACTACAAAGAACAGGAATAATAAATAATTTTTATAATTATTTTTGGTTGGTCTGGGCTTATCCACAGGTGTGAGTGCCTGGGTCTATTGTCATTTGTTTTTCCGTTGTTGGAACTGTGGGCTAAATGTAACTGTGATGGTCGAAGTTGGTTTATAACATCATCTTTACCTATTTATGTGAGATCAATGATTTCATATATTTGTGAGAGGTGAATATATGGGATGTTTTACTGACTTTTCACCATTTATGTTAAGATTATGGATGCACTCGACACAGTTGGGCTGAGTTGTGTGATCTCAATATGGTGTTATCAACTTAGTTCATCAGTCCAAAGAATAGACTTTATTGATCCATTTGTTGAGTGTTTGGTAAAACAAGACATTGCTCCCTATTCTGACATACTGAGACAAGCCGAATTGTGGATTTATATTTATATTTGTTCCTACTCTTTGGGCGTTACGGTCTAGTTTCAACACTAGCTGAAATTTGTTCAGTGGATCCTTTTGTGGGATTTCTATGCTTAGGAATGGGTGCGGCAAAGCATCTTTTTGGCTTTAAGGTGTTTTGAATTTGATTCGTACCACATCAAAGGCATTGACTGAGGGTGACTGCATTGTTTTGCATTTGTAATGATTAAAATTGCAGCCAGTGCATGTGGGTGGGGTTTGAATTGTCCTGGTGTTTGGGAATTATACATATGGAGGTGAGCTTAATGATGGCATGGTTCATACATGTGTTTCCACTGGTTTGAGGTTTATGAATATTCAGGGACTATTATCCCAAGACAGCTATTGAATTTTGGACTGGGACTTTCTGTCTACAGAGATCCGCATTTCCTGATATTCTTTGGATTCTCCACTGATTGCATCTTATGGATTGTACTGGCCTTTTTCTTTGTTTAAACGTTTTGGGATCGTTTTGACATTTTTCTAACATATTTGGTATTGACCTACAAGCATTTGTGATGATAGTATATGTATGCCTTATTTTAATAAACCATAGGTTTTTGTTAACAATATTCACATATATACATGTGTTTGCCCACATCTCTATGCTAATCAGTTCTTTGACATTATGAGCTTTTCTTAGATATAGGTTTTTTTCTATACTAGGGTTATTATTTGAAAAGAATTACTTACATTATTTATGTTGACTGTTCATATTCGGCTGGGAATTTTTAGTGGTCCACAAACCAATACATATTTTTGCCTTTCTGTGTATTTGGGGCCATTTATTTTGTGGAGGTGAACATCACTGCTTGTTAACTGCTATTTTGGACTTATATATTTCACAGGGTTTGGAAATTATTAATACTTAGTATGGATTTTTTCCAAACTTCTACAAGGTCTATCAGCAGACCGTGATGATTTATTAGCCTTTGGGCTTGGGTCTAACAGTATGGAAGGAAATACTTTGGGTTCTTCGAATCCTGATGACATTTGTGCTAATATTTTTGTTAAATTGACTAAGAGTATGAAATCTCTGAGGACTAACGTGTGGCATCTTAAGTTATTCAAGGCCTATAAGGCTTGAGGGATTTCCCCTCGTGGGCTCCGGGTTAGACTACAACCATGGGTCAGTATGATAGATGATATATTGTTGGATGATTGGGCTCAGGCCCAACATAATGCCTCAATGATGTTTTTGGATACTCTCATTCCCCAGTATGAAAGGACCATTGACAAATTTTGTGCTGAAGTACATTCTAGTTATGAGGAGATGAAACAGTTTGAGGGTGAGTCTTTTTTCATCAAATATTTCAATCAGTTAGTCAAGGACTTGTTAGTCCTTGAACAACAACTGAAAAATAAGAAGCTACACAAGTTTAACAGAGATGTGATGGATTATGAAAGGGGCAAATCCTTTGGGTTTCAACAAAAAAATGTCAGACTTGTTGATTCTGATAGGAAGAAATTGGGGCCAGATAGAAAAAGACCATATTCATTACTCAAAAAGGGACTTAATGGACCCAGTGGCACTTCAGGAGATGAGTCTTCTTCGGGTACCAATATTGATTTCACCCCTCTTTCTGAGGCTCCCATTGCTAAAAGACACCCTAGTAGTGACCCTTTAGGGGGGAAGATGCAGGGGTGGGAGGAAACATAGGGCATCTAAACAATTTGCAACAGTTGTTGGACTTAATAATACCCCAATAAGCTAAAAGAACAATGTACATAACATTTCTAGTTATGTTCTTTTAGAAATTGAATTAAAGTTACTAAACAGAAGTTTGAATTTTTTGCCGCTTTTTTTGTGTATGAAAATTCATTGGTTATTGATATTTTGAATTTGTGTCAACTATTGAATCTAGGACTGTTTTTTTGGGATAATGATAATACCCAAAGATCTACTGATGCTCAGTTTCACAGGTCTAACTTTATTCCTCCGGTTTATAAATATGTGGGCATTTTCAAGGATTGTGTGTTAAAAGATTTACATTTCAACAAATCCCTTATGCTGAATTTTAATTATAATCTAACCATGTTGCATTAACAAGCAATGCACCAGTTGATTGCTCAACAAGATTTGGTTATATTACCAGCGGACAAGGGAGGGGCAATACTGATTATGGACTGGGATAAATATTTGGCTGAGGCGGAGAGACAATTGGGAGATGGACAATTCTATATGCGTATGCCATTAGATCCTACACTACAGTTCAAAAAAAGAGACTGATCATTTTTTTAATCTTGCTTTGGAGGAGGGTATTACCAACAAGAAAACTGTTTATCATTTAACAGTTTCTGACTCTCAGTCACAATATTTGTATCTCTTACCCAAAATCCACAAAAATGTGTCCAACCCCCCCCCCCCCCAGGGGAGGGACCCATAGTCTCTGGCCGTGGTTCATTGACTGAACCATTATCTGCCTTTTTGACAAAATATCTACAGCCTCTGTTGCCTCTTGTTCGTGCCAGAATTCAGGACACTACAAATTTTTTACAAATTATTGGCAACATGCAATTAGAGCCTGAATGGCTAATGTGTAATTTGGATGTATCCTCATTATATACCATTATACAACGACTCCCCATTAATATTCCAAAACATGCACACTGATTGGTCAGCATGCACATTGTAAATTAAAGACTTATACTAATGAAAAAGGTCCGGTCACCTGGACTTTTCCTATTAGTATGTCTTTTTTTTTTTTTACAGCAACGGAGAACGCAAGATCTCCGTTGCTTTTTATAAACTGTCTTGCTATGTTAAAGAAGTTTAACATAGTGAGACAGCTTTAAAAAAAGCAAAGGAGATCTTGCTTTCTCTGTTGCTTCCACCCACAGCTCTGATGTACAGCGTAAGCATACGCATGCATAGTGCATCAAAACTGCACAGAATACCAGACAGCTGCGGAAGGGCAGCACGGAGGCATTATACAATGCCATTATTTAAGAAAAGTAAGTATTTTTTTTTCTTAAATAATGTCATTGTATAATAGCAATAACCAACTTCTGGGTGTGGGTAATGCTGGATTTACCCACAGTTGTCTTTGTTTGGCCACTTGGGCTTCGGCTCGTGACCAAACCACACCAACCATGGGTAAATCAAGCATTACCCACACCCAGACGTGGGTTATTGCTTAAGTATTCCACACTGAGCTGGGCTTGAGGCTTTGCAGATTTGGTTGGATCAGGCTAACATATATTCCTCTGGATTCAACATGTTTTTGGTGTGTTTAACTGAACACATGTTGTCCAAAAATGTTTTTTACTTTTTTGGTAAATGTTTTTGGCAAGTAAAGGGTACGGCTATGGTGTCATCATTTGCCCCCATTTATGCAGATCTGTTCATGGGCTATATTGAACATCAGCTTATTTATGATGATTCACATAATTTATTTCTTGGAGAAATTGACATCTTACAATGCTACTTGGATGATTGCTGGATGGTGTGGAGGGGGACATGTTTTTTTACAGGAATTTGTAGAATACCTTAACCAGAACAAATGTGGCATACAATTTACTTTGAGTGCCGATATAGATACCATCACTTTCTTAGATGTGACTGTTGTTAGGGATTTAGATCATACCCTAAAAACTGAGGTTTTTCACAAATATCCTCAGTACAACACATTACTACATGCTGGTAGTCATCACCCCCCACACATCATCCACAATATTCCAAGTCCCAATTTTTGAGAATGCGTCGCATTTGTTCTACACAGAACACTTATGCTCGGTATGAACAAGATCTGCATAACCGCTTTATCCAGAGGGGATACAAGGATAGCAATATCTGCCAGGCTAGAGATTTTGTTAGACAACAATCCAGATCAAACCTACTACAATATAAACAGTCTGATGTCGACAGAGATAGACAACAGCCCATTCGATTGTTAACAACTTTTGGCCAGAATTTTCAAACCTTTAAACAGGTTATTAATCAACATTGGGACATCCTAAAAGCTAATGTTAAGCTCAATGAAATTCTCTCTTCTACATGTTTATTTTCTTTTCATAGGGGACCCACTTTAGGGTCCCATTTTAGCCATTACAAATGCAAGGTTCCGCCCTCACTTCAACAGTCTACTATTTTTGGGAATAAGGTTAAGGGATGTGTACCTTGTGGACATTGTTCTGCATGTCCCCACATATTTAAAACCAAGACTTTCACCAGCTCTAATACTCCCAAGGTCTATGACATTTTGTGTTTTGGGAACTGTAGTTCTGAATGGATTGTTTATTTGGCTACCTGTTCCTGTTCGGCGTTTTATGTTGGACAAATGTCTAGAACATTGAGGCTTTGGATATCTGAACACCTCAGTGAGCTCAGGAACAGCAGAGCCACTAATGCTTTGTTTAAACACACCTTGGTTCACAAAACAGCCAGGTTTACATTTACTGTAATTGACAGAGTTCAGGGTTGGAATTTTTCTAAAGTTGGTTGGCACACTATGTTAAACAATAAGGAATCTGGTTGGATTATCAGACTAGGGGGTTTGTGTAAACCTGGTCGGAATGAGTTGTCATAATGTTTAATCCAACCAATAATATTTGTGTATGCTAATGATGTTATCTATTTAAGGATCAGGCATTTTTAGTTGTGTTAAAGCACTGAGGAAGGCTGTTGCCGAAACTGGTATGCTATTTGTTTTTTTGAAGCTCCCTAAATAAACTATTTTAGTTTTCAACCCATTTGTGCTGGACCTTTTTGGTTTTTTTATTCATTGCTTGGTTGGTTTCATCTGTGCACATCTGTACGTACGGGTGCTTGTGTTTGCTTTTAACCCCCCCAAACTTTGGGAAGCACTGTCTGCCTCCTAGAAAAGCAGTGACACATAAACTATATATCTAAACAAACTGAAAAAACATCTATGAAACCTGCCAAATGAAATTGCTTCCAGGATAACAAACCCCCATAACTTCCCTAACTACTTCTACTTCCTGTGCTTCCAGGATAACATACCCCCATAACTTCCCTAACTACTTCTACTTCCTGTGCTTCCAGGATAACATACCCCATAACTTCCCTAACTACTTCTACTTCCTGTGCTTCCAGGATAACATACCCCCATAACTTCCCTAACTACTTCTACTTCCTGTGCTTCCAGGATAACATACCCCCATAGTTTCTGTCACTCTCCTACTTTAGACTCAGTAGAAGACCCTTCGTGGGTTCTGTTCAAGCAGCTTTATTATATACAAACACATCACGATAGAAGTTTACTGGCTTTAACTTAAGTAACTTATATACAAACTAACTACTGCAATAATACGTGCTCACTCTCTGGCTGCACTCTCAAAATGACACTGGGAATAGCAGGTGTCGGGTATTTATATGTGCATGTTCAGTCCTTGATATGCTTGTTAAAGACACAGCACATACATTCTGATCTACAGCCTCCTTCTTTGAGAAATAGATCATGCAACATTATGAATCTATTTGGCATGAAGATAAATACAAGTAGTTCTTTCCCATGCAATTATACAAGACTAGGTACGTTTATACAGTTATGTCCATGTTGCTGCGTATTTCACACTGGGCCTAGAAATTCAACCATATCATGTAACATAAAACTGGGAATTAGGTTTAGCAACTGAAGCTGTCTCTACGGAATGTTCAACCTTGGGAGTATTTGGAACATCGCACCCCACCCTGCCCCCTAATCCCAATATCCCCCAATACATCTAGATTTATTCTAGGCACTAACCCCTCCAAATAACCAGCAAACAATCAGAACAATACTAGTAACCCATCTCCTCTGCCACCCACAGTACCCCACCAACTTCCAGTCTAACTGCTCATCTGACAGTCATGCTACTACTTAATATGCTTACACTCCTTACCTGCACTCTTCTTGCACACCTTACATCCTACCAGAACTCCATAATAGACAAACCCCACCACTATCACCACACCCTTACTCTCACTTCTATCCATCACCCGCCTACTAATTACACTTGTCATACCATTGCAATCTCTATCCCAATACACCCACCGTAGTACCAGTCACCTGTTACATTCAAACAAAAAAATATCCCTAAAATATGACAGGTTAATTAGCAGATTTATAAAACTTATGTTTACTGCTCTATCTAAATTAGCCCTCAGTGGTGATATCCACCCTAACTCTGGTCCTACCACTACCAACTCCTCACCTATAAATTTGCCTAATAGCTGCTTTTTTCACAACTAACATCCAACAGAAAGCCATCTGACTTCCTGTTCATGTGTCTAAATATTAGAAGTATAACTAATAAAACCCATGACCTAAACACCAACATAGCCTTATACTCTCCTGATATGCTCATCCTGACTGAAACCTGGCTCAAACCTCACATCAAAAGTGAAAAAAATACTCCCAAGAGGTTATAACATTCTTCGAGTAGCTAGACTATCTAAGAAAGGGGGTGGTGTGGCTCTAATGTTTGAACACCAACTCAACATCCAGATCCTAAACACATCTGCTCCCCACACTGGAAATGAAGAAATCCTGTATGCCAACCTCAAACTAAACCCAAATAAAACAATCAACATCATAGGATGCTACTTCCCACCTGGCAAAAACATCCCACCCCAGGAAAACCTCTTGAACTGGGCTAACCATTCCCTATCCCAGGAAACCATAATCCTAGGTGATTTTAATATCAGCTGGCTATCTTGTAGTAACAATCATCCAGCCCAGAACCTAAACTTTCATGGTTTCTCCCAACTAATACAGTCACCTACCCGGATAAATAAAAACTCTAACAAACATACTATCGACTGGATATTAGTCAATAAAGACCCTCACTCATACTTAGCTGGCTGTCTACCAGACAGCCTCAGTGACCACACTCCAACATTCCTTCTGAGACACCAGTTAAATTGTGCTAAACCCATTATCTATAGGCAAATCTGAAATAGGGTAAACTTTAACCCTCTTTCCTTTATCTCATCCCTTCAAAGATGTGATTGGACACCACTAAAGTGCCTCAGTCTGGATGAAGCAATCCACTTCTTTAATAGTACCTTCCTAAACATCCTAAACACACATGCCCCCATAAGAAATGCCAGAATCAAAACACAGTACTCCCTTGGCTACAAAAAAGCACCAGGGCACTAATGAAAATCAAATACAAGGCCTGGCAGCACTGGGGCTTAACGAACCTCCCCCCCTCATCTAGACAGTCATTCCTAGAGTTGCGCAACAAGGTCAAAAAGTAAATAAAAGTAGATAAAACCCAATATTATCAGTCTGCCCTAAACTCCTCCCATCACAACCCTAAGCAGCTCTGGTCTGCAATACACTCTATTCTCCACTCAGGTAAAGTAGGCACCCCCCCCCCCACCTACCACTCCCCCTTCCTCCAGCAGTGTTGCTGACTCATTCAATAAACACTTTACTGAAACCATTCTGTCTTTGACTAAACAACACAACCCTCTACCCACCCTCCCTACATCAAAACCAGATACTCTGCCCACAGTCTTTTCTTTTTCATTAGTATATACCTCCTATATATAAAACAACTTCTATTGAAAGTTAAGCCTACAAAACTTGCAGCTGACAATCACCCCTCTGAATACCTAAAATAGCAGCAGAAGCCCTAGCTTATCCATTCTCTGTCTTAATTAATTGGTCCTTATCAGAAAGCTATGCCCCCACATTGTGGAAAATATCCCACATCATTCCCCTCCATAAAGGTGGCTCCTCCACTGAACTTTCCAATTACTGCCCCAGAGCCATCCTTTCTCCACTTTCCAAGATAATTGAGAAATGCATCCATTCTCAAGTCTTACACTACCTCTTAGCTAATAACCTCCTCTCCAGCACCCAGCTTGGCTTCAGGCCATACCACAGCAGTACTGCCTTGCTCTCTTTCACTAATGCTATCCTTCATCATAAAAATAATGGCCTGTTCTCTTCTGTTATATTTCTGGATCTAGCCAAGGCTTTTGACATGGTCTCACACAAACTACTAATCTCTGTTCTCAGTAACCTATCCTTTTCCCAACCAGCTACTGATTGGTTTCATAGCTATCTAACTCCCCGCCAACGATCAGTTGTCTGGCATAGTGACCTATCTCCTCGACTTCCTGTAACACTTGGTGATCCCCAAGGCTCCATCCTTGGCCCCCTACTATTCTCACTCTTCACCAATGATCTATTCACAGCCACCAAGCATGCTTCTCTTATACAGTATGCAGATGACTCCACCCTCATCTGTTCAGCCCCAACTATACCTGAACTTCACAAGATCACACAGGAAGCCTTTTCATCTGTAGAAACCTGAGCAAGACTGAACTCCTTATCTTCCAACCCACTAAATGTAACCCAATTATCCCCCACTTTAATATTCTAGCCAAAGACAATACTGTCATCTCCCACCAAACTACTTGCTGTTGACATTAATAGCAATCTCAGATTTGACACTCACATTTCTCTTACCATAAAAAGGTTCACAAAAAACTAGGTGCGTTGTACAAAAACAAACAATTCCTCACCAAGACAGCCAGAATTTCTGCTGCCAATTCCCACCTAATCTCCACTTTACTCTATGCCTCTCCTATACTTACCTATCTTAGACAAACAGACATAAAGAAGCTCAAGGCTTGCTACAATAAAAATTGCTAAGTTTGCCACTGGTACATCTTATCACAACCACCACTGTGTCTCACTTGGATAACTTGACTGGGTTGAACTCCCTCAACTTCTTCACCTGAATCAACTCTCCCTTGCCCACAAGTTAGTAAAACATCCTCTTAAAGTCCCATCCCTTCAAAACCTTCTCCAGCCCTACTGCTCCACTAGACCTCTACGCTCCAGCAGCAAAAATCTACTTATAGTGACCAAACCCAAGAATTCAGCGGGAGAGGCACTATTGTCCTGTGTCATATCCAGATTATGGAACAACCCCCCCCCCCCCCCCCGTCTATAACAACAGTACTTTCTTGCAATCACTTCAAGACTGCACTAAAAACTCACTTAAAAAGTCTCTGGTTATTCCCATGCACCAATCCTGACTAGTAACCCTCCTTTTACCTCCCCTTCCTCTCCCCTCCCCTTGCCAACCTGCCTCACACCATCTGATCATTGCATTCCTTCCTCTGCAGGCTCTGGCTCACCCTTTACCCTCCCCTTCCATCCTCACTGAATCTCTCAGACCTGTTATAACATGCTTAACTACCTCACTTCATCTCAACTACAAATACATACCCAACTGACTTACACCTAGCTTCCTCTCACTACCACGTATACTGACTTACACCTAGCTTCCTCTCACTACTACGTATACTGACGTACACCTAGCTTCCTCTCACTACCACGTTTACTGACTTACACCTAGCTTCCTCTCACTACCACGTATACTGACGTACACCTAGCTTCCTCTCACTACCACGTATACTGACTTACACCTAGCTTCCTCTCACTACCACGTATACTGACTTACACCTAGCTTCCTCTCACTACCACGTATACTGACGTACACCTAGCTTCCTCTCACTACCACGTATACTGACTTACACCTAGCTTCCTCTCACTACCACGTATACTGACTTACACCTAGCTTCCTCTCACTACCACGTATACTGACGTACACCTAGCTTCCTCTCACTACCACGTATACTGACTTACACCTAGCTTCCTCTCACTACCACGTATACTGACGTACACCTAGCTTCCTCTCACTACCACGTATACTGACTTACACCTAGCTTCCTCTCACTACCACGTATACTGACGTACACCTAGCTTCATCTCACTACCATGTATACTGCCCCCTCAGTCTCCTCTCTTACTCCTCTATCTGCCCCTTCCATCCCATTGCCCGTCTAGCTTGTTCCACCTTCATGTGGAGCTTCTGCTTTATATCTGCTTGAGTTTAGTGCAATATTTGTATATAAGATTTAGGTATATGAGTTTAGAACAGTATCTGTTTGAGCTTAGTACTATTTGTATATACATCCTACCTTTATTCCTAGCCTCTAGCTAGATATTGGTATATCTGTTCATTACTATGTTTCATGTTGTATGTATATCTAATGTTTGCTGCAGTATGTATTATTTACTATTGTATGTATATTCAATTGTTCTTCATGTACTCTGCTGCTCATTTATTGTTCTGTGCAGCTTTTCTCCCCAGGCCTTCACTGAAAAAGGACCTATATCCAGTTGGAATTTCCCGGTAAACAAATGTAAATAAATAAATAAATAAATAAACATTCTCAGGAATGGAATTAGAGGTTGAAACACACTCTGGGATGGGAGCAATATCTGGTTTGCTCTGAGATCTAGAGTCTGTATCAGAGGAACAATGCTGCGATGATTCTGGTACAGGAAGAAGATGTCTGCGATTTCTCCTGTACGCCACACTCTCAGATTCTACAAGGTAGGATCTCAGCTCAGTACATATACCTGTAATTTGACCAATCCGGTCGAAACCTTTTGCTGTTTGTATCCTCACTGTCTCTCCTTCCATCAACGGATGAAGAAATCTGCTCAATTTATCATAACTGGACTTCTGGATAGAATGTTTCTTGAACAATTAAGCCTTGATGGTTCTGTTGTTCTTAGCTTTAGGCCTCAATAAAGTGGAACTAATAGGTAAAGTCATTCTGGTTTGCCTGGATAGAAATCTTTGAGCAGGTCAGCCAAGTATATCGTAACGGGCTATGTTTCTGAGATTAAGTAAATTCAAAAAGACATCAGTATTGTCACGCTTTGACATTTCAAATAATTGTTCTGCACTCTGCACTGCATGTTCAGTTAGTCCATTTTACTGTGGATATTCTGGACTGCTAGTAACATGTACAAAGTCCCATTCTCTTGCAAATTTCTGAAATAACTGACTAGTAAACTGAGTACTATTGTCAGAAATAACGGTGTGGACTATCATGGACTGAGAAATGAAGTTTCCACTTAGTAATTACAGTAGTGGATGTTAGATTAGGTAGTAAATCAATCTCAAACCAATTTGAATAAGAGTCTACCAATACTAAGTTGTGTTAATTGTCCCACTCGAAAATATCAGTGGCTACTGTTGACCAAGGTAGTTCAGGACCTTGACTTATCTGAAGTGGTTCTCTTTGCAAATGCAGTTTAGTACTATTATGTACTGACCAGGAAGAAAATACTTTATCAATGACTTTCAGTAATGAAGGCCAAAATACTTGTTCTCTTGTTCTTCTCTTAGTGGATGTGGACCCTGGGTAACCATGATGTAAAATCTGGATATATTCTTGTTGTAAGGAAGCAGGAACAACAATTGTAGGACCTTTGAAAATAATGCCATCTTCCATCAACATTTCATCTCTGTAAGGAAAATAGGTTTGCACTTCAGGTGGTACACTAGATTGCTTTGATGGCCGTCCAACATTAATGTACTGGTTGAGCTTTTGCAAAACTGGATCAGTCTTTGTATGCTCTCTCAGCTCATCAGGTCTAGTGGTAGAGAAAGTACACCCTATCACATCAAAGTCAAAATTCTCTGCATCAAGCTGTTCCATCATATTTCTGGGCGATCTGGATAAGGTATCATCCAGATAAAGTAGTTTTCCTGTTGTACAGACCATTTTGAAGTTGTACTTTTGAAATTTGGGCATCATGCTTTGTAATCTCGCTGGAGCTCAATGCATAGGCTTCTTTAGAATAGTAACTAGAGGTTGGTGATCACTTTAAATCTGAATAGCTCAACCACAGATATAATCATGAAACTTTGAACATGCAAATACTATTGCCAAAAGTTCTTTCTCAATTTGAGCATATTGTATTTCAGTTTGGGTGAGTGTTCTAGATGCATAGGCTACCGGTCTGCCCACTTGAAGAATAAGTGTGCCAAGACCAAATTTTAAAGCTTCACAGGAAAGAGTAACTGGCTTATTTGCATCATAGTATCCAGGTGGGGTGGCAATTTTCTGCTTAAGGTCTTCAAATGCCTTCTGGTGCTGTTCTAACCATGACTATGTAACATTTTTGCATGTCAGCTCTCTTAAAGGTGCTGTCAACTCGCTGAAGTCTGGTATGAACTTGCCTAAAAAGTTGACCATGCCTAGGAAATGCAGTAGAGTCTGAATATTGTTTGGTGCTGACATCTGAAGAATAGCTGCTTGCTTGGTTGGGTCAGTTCTCAAGCCAGTACTGGTAAATAAATGACCTACATATGCAACTTCTGGTAGTCTGAATTTGCATTTTAGGGGATTGAGCTTTAAGTTCACTTCATGTGCTCTGTCTAGAACTTTCTTTAGTTTTCTGTCACGCTCTGCTTCACCATTGCCTCCAACCAATAAATCATTTACTATTATGGCACAAGGAAAACCCCCAAAAATTTGCTCCATTGCACGCTGGAAGACTTCATTTGCAGAATTTATTCTAAATGCCATTCTTAGCAATCTGTATCTGCCAAACGGGGTACCAAAAGTAGTTAGAAATGAAGATTTCTGATCAAGCATCACTTGACAAAATGAACTTTTTGCATCTAAGACAGAAAAAAACAGTGGCATTCACTATTAGAGCTGCGACCTCTTCGACTGTATGCATTGGATGATGTGGTCTCTTCAATGCTTTGTTCAGATCTCTTGGGTCAGTACATGTTCTGATTTCGTCTGAGCCTTTTTTGTGAGCTGCTTCCATGGACGACACCCATTCAGTTGGTTCTGTAACTGGACAGATTACACCTTGCTGCACCATTTTATCCAACTGAGCTTTGACTTCATCCTGCATAGCTATCAGAGCTTTCCTTGCTGGTCTGACTACTGGACTGACCTCTGGGTCTAACTTCATGGAGTACACAACTGGCAGTTTGCCTAAAACATCAGCATACTCTGGGAAAATGACTTCAGAAAAATTGGAACTAGGATATGCACTTATGTGATGAACTTCTTTGGTAAAAGAAGGCAAATTCATTCTCAAACTGGACTTCAGACTGAATAACAAGCTGTAACAGTTCTCAGCCATATAACATGAAAGCATTACTAAGCCTTCAGTTTGAATTTGTTCACCTCCATAAGCAACAAGTTTCACACTACCAGCCACATTGAGTTGCTCATTAGTTCTCACTTTAGCAAATGTGTCTGCTGATATAACATTACACTTTGAACCACTGTCTACTTTAAGCTCTGTAGATTTACCATTGATCCTGACTGTACAAAACACTTTGCTCTTTGCCAGTAAACTCACTGCATCAACTCTTTCATCAAGTACTGATACACCATCTACATAAAAAGTGGATTTGCAATCTACTTGATCAATTTGCTTTTTTGAGTGACCCTTCTTTACAACTGTGTGGGGTTTACTTGATTTGCAAAACTTTTGAAAATGGTTCCATTTTTTTACACTTGTGACATTGCTGACCAAATGCTAAGCATTTCTCTCTTCTAGACTCATAATTGGCACCACAATTGCGACAATTAACAATAAAGCTGGACTTGGGTTTTGCTGATTCACATTTGTACTGCACTGAGCATGCTCCTTTAACTGAACTGGTCTTAGAACTTGCTGGAAAACTATGTGGTTTCCCTGGTGAGCCAGCAGGGGTTGTAGCTGCCATGTGCTTAGGCCTACTTCTGTTTGCCATGTGTTAGGTTCATAGGTAGGTACTAGGCTATCTGCCCGAGGGCATTTATAAGCCTAGCCAGAGTGTGTCGGCTTTTGCTGCTCCATTGATTAATTAACTGATCCTCTGTCAAGCAGAGCCATTGAAGTGATCCCAGGGGTGTATTTTCTGTTACCCATCCACTTGTCAAGGTTTCTCTTGAAGAGTGTTAGTGAGGGGCTCTGCCTGATGTAATTTGGAATTTTGTTCCAAAGCATGGGGAGTCCCTGTGACAGAAATCTATCCCTCCAGCATGTTCTATTTATTGTTGTGGTGAGGTTTAGCTCACTAGACCGCGTGGCTCGCAGTGACTTGGATTTCTTTAGGTGGAGCATGTCCATCAATTCTGAGTTGGACATGGCTTTGTAAGTCAGGCAGAGATCACCTCTGAGTAAGCAATATGCCACTGAGTACAGCCGGAGTTTTTTCAGTCGGGCTGCATAGGACATATGGTTGAGGCCAGTAATCCTCTTGGTGAGGTACATTTGTGGTTTTTCCAGCTGTTGGAAGTGTCTTGTGAGGTACATCCCAAATGGGGCATTGTACTCTATGATGGGTCTAATGAGTGATGAGTAGAGGGGTACTATAACCTCTTTATTTCTAGATGTGAACCCTTTAGTTATTAGATGGGCCACATAGAAGGATTTCCTAACTACTTTGGCAATATGATTGTCAAAGGAGAGATTACTATCTACCTGGGTCCCCAGATCTCTTATTACCTCTTCTGTATTAAGGGGGCTGCCACCTATCTGGTAATTCATGGGTGTTTTGTTTTTCCCAAATGGGATGACTATGCATTTTTTGGCATTTAGCTTGAGGCCATTATTTTGACACCAGGTGTCCATCTCAGTATGGCCCTTTTGGAGGATGTCCATGTCAGCTGGAGAGTCAATTATGGCTCCCAGTTTGCAGTCATCGGTGAACTTGGTTAGCCATAGTCCTCCTGTGTTTGCCTGTACTTCTAAGAAGTATATGCCAAACAGTAGGGGTCCCAGGACTAAGCCTTGTGGGACACCACTTATGACTGGTTTAGAGTCGGATCTGGAGCCCACTATTCTTACCGTGTGAGTTCTGTCTGTAAGTCAGTTGGCAACCCATCTTGTGACGTAGGGGTTTATGTTCAGGCTGGTGAGTTTTTCTGTAATACCCGAGTGGGAAATGGTGTCAAAAGCCTTGGCGAGATCAAGGTAGGCTGTGTGAACCACCTTTCCCTTGTCTATGGCCTTGGTGACTGTCTCGAAAAAGTCAACCAGGTTTAGTAAGCATGATCTGCCCTTAACAAAGCTGAACTGGGTCGGGTCAAGTGTTTGGAGGTTCCCAATGTCTTTGTTAATGAGTTCCATGATGATGCGCTCCATAGCCTTGCAGACCAGGCTAGTCAGGCTTATGGGGCGATAGTTACCAGGGTCAGTTGTGGCCGCTCCTTTGTGGAGAGGAATAACCATTGCTGTGCACCATTCTATGGGCACATAGCCTGTGGAGAGGCTGAGGTTGAACAGCGTGTTTAGGTGGGGGGTTAGTTTGTTCTGTAGTTCATGCAAGATGCAGCCTGGGACACCATCTGGTCCCTTTGACGCTGTGTTTTTGGCTTTTGAAAGGGCTGTTTTCACCTGTGCGTCTGTGATTTTTGGGACACTACACTTTTCTGGTATTGTTGTGGGCCCTTTTGGAGGTGAAAGGGGGGTGAAGTTTGCACTGAATCTATCTGCCAGGATGTTGGCAATATTAGTAGGTTCAGTATATTTTGTGCTATTTTGCACTAGTTCACTGCATATCTGTGAATTGCCACTTCGATTATTAACATAGCTAAAGAAGGCTTTGTGGTTAGCTTTTGAATCATTGGCTATTTTTCTTTCGAAGTTAGCCTTGGATGATTTCATGGGGACCTCAGTTTCTTACTGATACTGATCAGGGATGTCGTTCCTTCTTGGGATTTGCTTTTTTCTGAACTAGTTTCCTCGTTCTATTGTATAGCTTGTTTATTGCAGGGGTCCACCAAACTGGTTTCCTTCTCTTAGAGGAGTGAGTTTTGGTTTTGCTAGAGATGGCACGATCCATGCATCCTTGTAGGTGCTCATAGAGTGCATTTGTAAAGGTTTCTGCATCTTGGACAGCGTTATCCTTTAGCGTGGGGGCTGTGAAACTTACCATCTCTGTCTTAAGTAAGGTGAAGTTTGCTTTAGAAAAGTTTTTTACTGTGGTTTCCTTAGTTGGGGGTGGGGGTGGGGTGTGGACATCCAGAGTGATTAGTTTATGGTCTGATCTAACCAGTGACGGGTTGACCTCCGGTGTGGAACACCTGTCGCCCATGTTGGTGATGACCAGGTCCAGTATGTTTTCACCTCTGGTAGGGGAGTTTACCAGCTGATCCAGGATGTTTGAGTTGATGAATTCCAAGAAGCGCTGGGCCTGGGAATTTGTACTCGAGTAGTTTTTCCAGTGAATGGTAGGGTAATTGAAATTGCTCAATATCAGGGTGTTCAGTAGGACCTTCATGTTTTCCAGTGTCTTCAGAAAGGTGGAGTGGTGGTCCTGGGTCATGGAGGGTGATCTGTAGCAGGCCACAATTTGCACTGCAGATTTGCCCAATGTTAGTTGTACATGGATGATCTCAGAGGTATCATGCTGCGCCACTAACCTGGAGGTGTAGGTATCCTTGATAAATATGGATACACCCCCTCCTTTTGTGTTTTGGTCCGTGTTCTGTGGCCTGCTATCTACACTTGTTCTGGACTCTGCTGAAACCATGCTCTTGTAACTTGCAAGCATGCTTGCATGTTTTTCTGTAACTTCATGGATCTGACAAATCTCAGTGGCTTTACTCAATGTTAAATCGCTGTCACGAAGCAAAATCTTTCTCACAGCAGCACTATTAATACCACACATGCACCTGTCTTTTATTAACTCATCTTTTAAGTTGCCAAACCAACACATTTTAGTTTTGTTTCTTAGGTCAGTAATATAAGCTGCAAAAGTTTCCCCTGGTTTCTGATCTCTTGTGTAAAACAAATTCCTCTCTAATGTAATATTTGTCTGAGGATTACACATTTCTCTGAATTTGCACTTCAAACCCTCGGGGCCTTCCCTTGATTTAGCCTGTACAACAATATGACAAGTTTCACCTTCTCCCTCATATACTGCTGGTGCATACACAAATGAACGCTCTCATTCAATGGCCTCTGATCCAGCTAGGTTTAGCAAAATGAATGCCCTAGTGTGCGCATCTTTGTCTGAATAAGTCGCTTGTATAAAAATATCATACTCTTGCTCAAATATTCTCCAATTCTCTGCTATATTCTGATCAAATACAAGTGCTAAGGGCTTTTGAAATCCATCTGCCATATTAACACATACCAGTGAAGGGTTTTGGAAATAAGCACGAACACATGCCCATACACATATGCCAGAAATTTATGCCAGTTTTTGTAACTTTGCCCAATAGCACAACAAGCCTCTGTATAACTGAACTTTGTGAAATAGGTCTTTCGGGCACTATAATACTCTTGAAATTCCTGTACTGCAAGAAATCACCTCTTATCACTAACATTTCGAAGTAATTGCACTTTGCGAATAAACTATACACAGCACACTGAAATGTCCCCCAAATGGTGGTACCTTGCTAGGCAATTCATTTACAGTGCAAGAAACACTCTGTAATGGCAGCACTTTGCGAATAGACATACCCAGCACAAGAAACTTTTCGAAATGGCTATACTTTGACTGTACTTCACAAAATAGTTACACTTTGCACACAAATAAACTCTTTGGAATACATGCACAGTAATAAGCACACACTGTAAGCCCATTTACACACTTTGAGATATTTCAAATAACACTAGGTATGCCCTTGATACAATATGAAGTCGTAGTTATGCCAAAACACAGCACATTGCCAAAAAACAGGCAGTTGCCTTGCTTTATTTACACATAATGTGCCCTTTTTTAGCCTTATTATATTATTTTTGCTCATTTAATCTCTTTTCATGCCCATTGTACTTTTTTGTGCTTGTTTTACTCTAAACATGCCCATTTTGCTTTAAACATACTCGTTTTGCTTTTCTGATAATTGTTTTATTAAATATCTTAATTTTAAACATTTCCCTTAGTTACTAAACCTTTTGTGCCACCTGCTTGTTTAATAATGCAGTTTATGTCCTTGTAATGCTCTGTTTTATCTTTTTTGTAAAATAAGCAGTTTGTGTGAATTCTAATTACCTTTGATTCTTTTCCGGCTGTTTTTTGTCTCGTTTCTCTTAGTTTACCTTCACTATCATCTCTGCACTTCATGGCTCTGAATATCATTCACTGGAATCCCGGTTCTGACACCATGTCACTCTCCTACTTTGGACACAATAGAAGGGTCTTTGTGGGTTCTGTTCAAGCAGCTTTATTATATACAAACACATCACGATAGACGTTTACTGACTTTAACTTAAGTAACTTATATACAAACTAACTACTGCAATAATACGTGCTCACTCTCTGGCTGCACTCCCAAAATGGCACTGGGAATAGCAGGTGCCTGGTATTTATATATGCATGTTCAGACCTTGATATGATTCTTAAAGATACAGCACATACACTGTAATCTACAGTTTCCCTAACTACTTCTACTTCCTGTGCTTCCAGGATAACATACCCCCATGACTTCCCTAACTACTTCTACTTCCTGTGCTTCCAGGATAACATGCCCCCATAACTTCCCTAACTACTTCTACTTCCTGTGCTTCCAGGATAACATACCCCCATAACTTCCCTAACTACTTCTACTTCCTGTGCTTCCAGGATAACATACCCCCATAACTTCCCTAACTACTTCTACTTCCTGTGCTTCCAGGATAACATACCCCCATAACTTCCCTAACTACTTCTACTTCCTGTGCTTCCAGGGTAACATACCCCCACAACTTCCCTAACTACTTCTACTTCCTGTGCGTCCAGGGTAACATACCCCCATAACTTCCCTAACTACTTCTACTTCCTGTACTCCTAAACTCAGCCTATCAGTAGTAATCACTCAGCTGTAAACTTTAAACTCTTCTGGCAACCTACAATTTTTACCACCCCCACTTAACAAAAAAGATTTTCTCTTGTCCTTTTCTTCTTCACGGTATTCAAAATAAATCCTTTAAAAAAGGAGTATTCAATACAGTGTGTTTTTTCCTCATACCCAAGTTGTTTGACATTGACATCTGTTGTTTTTCTCAAAAAATGAACATTCAGTTTACTGTAGAGTACATTAAGCTGCTATTACACCTGTATTATATTTATTTATTTATACATACATACATCCATACATACATTTGTTAACTGGGTAGGTACAGTGGTTTGAAGACCCTTTTCGGGTATAACTCAGACTATAAGGCAAAGGACATAAACAGTAATGACAATATAATGCAAACAATACAAAACTGTACTTGTATAAAACAAAGGTTTTATACTGTAGCACTGTACTATACTGCAAATATTTTTGTTACTTTTTTACTGTTTTGATACTTTAAAACAAATTATGATGTTATTTACTGCTATGCCATCTGGCTTATATATTTTTTTCTACACCCCAAACTCCCTCTGACCTACCCAATGGCTTCTTGACAACTACCCGGTTTGCTCCATTTTTTCTGTCAGGGGTGAGAGCCGGGGATTTTCAGGCTAAGTGAGAGCCCTACAATCTTTGTGTTCCTTCCCAAGAATTTTAATCAAACCATTCATGTCTCCCTCTGGCAGCAGTCAGGTGGTAAGGGGTGAAGTAGCTTCAGGTGCTGAGGAACAGCCTACCCATCCCTCCCACAGGCGGCCTACTGACTTGCTACTGGACAGGAGGAGGAGGCATGGATGCTCCAATAGTTGCTTCCCCCCTTCTCCCAGCTCTGCAGCAGGGAAATTATGCACTGATACAGTGAGACAACCCAACGATTACAACATGGATTTGACCGCTGCTGGTGACTGAACAGAGTCCACTCATGCAGTAGTCAGGGCTTTATCCCTCTATGTCATAGGGTTGGTATATTGTGTTATATCTGTTTTTTTTCTGGAAATGTGAAAGAGGATTGATGTTTTATTCTGATTATCAACTACAAACAAATATATGAAAAAATAAAGTTTAACAGCTTGAGTCCACAAACTGAAAGTGGAGTTTGTACAAGATAATGAGAAGATGTCGGAATTACAGAAAATATTAGGAACTGAGCCTAACGGCCATTTATGCCATGCCACTACCCACCCTTAAACCTGACCTTCTTGTTCCAAAAAATCTAGGCCGTTCAAGCCAGGAGAGATTTGTGAATCCCTATTTAGTCATCTACTTCCTGTTTGAAGAAGGTAATGCATCACACTGCTCACTTTGCGGTGGACATCATTTCCAGACTCAGGAAAGGTATTGCAGAATGAATCTATCTCTTCACTATGTTTTATTTATATGCTGATGTGGATTTACATGTCTGGTCCTAGTATTAGTGGGATTTCTTAATTTATGAAGATACAAGAGATCCTGCACTTCTGGGTCCCTAATGTCATGGAAGGCAAGGCACAGATCACCCACTTAGGAGTGTATGGGACACTAAATAAAGGAATGGTGCTTCAGGTCTTTTCTTTTAGAGTTTTTAAGACAGTGATCTTTTTATTTGGGAACCCCTCGGGAGTATTCCAGTTGTTTGTCTAGTGAGGTGTATCCCCAAAGGGAACATTGTATTCAGTGACTGGCCTAATCAGTCTGGAATGCAGACAATAAGGGGGCAATGATGTGTTTATATCTGGATTACACTCTTTTTGTGATCTGCTGCGCTGCGTAGAAGGACTTTCTTACCACTGTCACAACATGATGTTCAAAGGAAAGGGAATTATCAACCCATACTCCAAAGTCTCTAACTGCATTCTCATTTTGAATTGGGATGTTGTCTATACTATAACATGGGAAGTGAGGTTGCCTAATGAACAATATTGCACTTTTTGGCATCTACTTTGAGCCCATCATTTGTACACGAGGCATTAACAAGTGTAAGCTTATGCTGGAAGATCCGGACATCATAAGGAGACTCGAGAATGACAGCTAGTTTACACTCATCTACAAACTTGGTTAGCCAGAGCTCTTCCTTTGTGATCTGGAGATCTGAAAAGTCAGTGCTGAACAGCAGAGTTCTCAATGCTGAGCCCTGGAAGACACCACTGGTCACCTTCATACAATCCAAGGATTTACCTGCTTCCCGTACTGTGTGAATTCTGTCCTTTAGCCAGTTTTGCAGTCATCAAACTAAATGCTAAGGAATGCATAATAGTATTCTTCAGGAACTCATCCACCCCTGGTAACTATCATATTGACAACACACCCCTTAGAGATTACCCAGTAGTCAGGGATTGGGGACACACATAGATAGTAATCTAGCCTTTAGCCATCACACGTCTACAGTAGTGAGGAAATCATTCTATGTTGTGCAACTTATAAACAAAGGTATAGTATCTAAGTCCAAGGAGGTCATTGTTCCACTGTATTCAGCATTCATCAGACCTATCATTGAGCACAATGCCCACTTTAGTATATACTTAACCAGACATATCCAACAACTGGAACGCCCACAGAGGTTGCTCACTAAAAGAGTAGAGGGCTTAAGTAAAATGTCTTATGCAGACTGCCTCAAGGCCCTATCCCTGTATTCTGTCCCCTACAGGGTTTTGAGGGGAAATCTATGCCTGACATACAGGGCATTGTCAGAGCCCACTCTGATGGACATCCTGTATATCCGCAAAACACACAGCACCAGAATTGCCCGTTCTAAGAACTTGAACCTTGCCTGTGATATAAATAGGACCTGCTGGAGAGACAGGTATGTTTCCCAGAGATTACCCTGCCTCCGGAACAGGTTCCTCATCCATGTGAAGCAGATTTCCTCCCTAACCCAATTCAAGTGCAACTTGGATAACTGGATAGGGAACAGGAAATTCATTCCTGGTTTGGCATCTATGTCTCTAATGGAAACAAGCAATCTGTAAATGGTTCATCTCCCAGGCCCTAGCTTGTAAATGTTTCATCTCTCAAGCTCCTGCTTACACTTATCAAGGGTATCAGAACTAGTCAGATATTTGGGATGCATGGCTAGGCTTAAAAAGGCCCTTGTGGTCATTAGCCTAGTGAACACCTGTGAACCTATGAACTTATGAATCATACCACATAGGGATCTATTTGATGTAAGCTTAGTTTGATTATGTTAGCATGTGGAATAGTATCACATGATCTAGCCTGGTTAAGGTACAAGGTGTGTACAGCATGACTGCTGTCAGCAGCTTGTATTAGCTTTTCAAAGAGGTTAACCAGACTCATTACACAGGATCAACCCTTGACTAACCCAAACTTCTGTGGGTCTAGCCTAATCAGATATTTAATACCATGGTTTATCAGGTCAATTATGACATATGTCATGACTTTGCACATGAGATTTGTCAGACTGATGGATCTATAATTTCCGGGGTCAGTGGTGGGGCCACCCTTGTAAAGTGATATCAAAACTGCCGTGCATACCTCTAAACCTCTTAGTGGAAGAAATCTGGACAAAGCCTGAGGTCCAAAAATAGGGACATATTTTAAATATTGCTTCTTTAAACTTATAAAGTTGCTAGAATAACAGGATTTGTTCTAACATACATTTTCTGAAGGATTTGAAGTTCGAAACTCAGACGTATGTCATTATTTAGTGACTTCAGTCCTCAGATCATTCCAGTGATTTTCCAGGAAACCACAAATGTTACAGGCCAAAACTATGAGCCAAAAATCTGGACGTTCTGCGAAAATATGTACAGTTGAGAGGTTTTCTGCTATGTGCTAAATCTCAGGGACAAAGCCAGTGGCTAGGCTGAAGTTAAATAGTTAAGGAGCAGCTCTACCAGTACCTGTTTTGTTTCGTTTATTAAGCAACTAGGAATATTATCAGGTCCCATGGAAGATGTATTTTTAGTGTTGGAAAGCATCTTCAGTGTACGTCCTTAGTGATGGTGTGGGGGAGGGGATTCTAAGATCTTCTGAAATAAGAGGGCTTCGGATAGTTTTCTCAGGGGTGAGGTTTGCACTGAATTTGTTTGCTAGTAGGTAATGCCATTATGAATAAGTTAGAGCAAGAAAATAGAAAGATTTGTAATTATCCTTGGCTTCTGATGGTAGCTAAGCTCATGGACTGTCTTAGTTTTCCCTGAAATATTCTTTGAATTCTTTGAAAAGTTTTTGATGTTAACCTTCATATGAGGGTCATTTGTTTTGCTGTATATCTTAAGGAGTTTTTTATTTTTTAAATTTTATTATAAAATGTATTTGTTTGTGGACATCCAGAATAGTTTGCTGAAACTATTTGTTCAGGTCTACAGCAGGTACAAGTTCTCAGATGTTCCTTGGGGCAGTGTGAAAAAAAATCACATACATGTTATTTAAAAGCAGAGGCAAAAGCATAAATATGATTCAATCTTGGAGATGGAGTTTCAGTACTACTGAATACAGAAAAACATGAAAAAACATAGTCTTATGGGATATAAGAAATGTAGAGAACCAATCTGTCCAACACAGTACAAGATAAAATACTGTTTGCATTCTGCTGATATCTTGAAGGAAGTAGTTTCAAGAAAAGGGTAGTTTAAAAAAATAGCTTTAGTTTTCTTTATTAAGCATGCATAACTGTCTGCGTTAGTGAGAATCGTGGAAAAGTAGCTTCCCATGACAGAACAAGTAGACTGCGACCAGACTGTGTGCAGTGATTGGACGGGAGGTAGCACTTGCAGTAACATGGGGACACATTATGCTCTTTTAACTCTTTGCTCTCTGTAGGCTCCCTTTGGTGTGTTTCATTTACAGACCCTTCATTCACTTAAGCTGACCATCTTCCAACTCAACTTTCCTGCTCATAAACCATATGCTAGTTGATGTTTTAATTGGAATAGCTTATTAAACACATAGCCAGAACAGATACAAGCAGTTTACCTTTATTGAGTGGAGCATGTATAGTTCATGAGATAACGGTTAAGGATTATTTGTGAAAATGTGCAGGTGCTTATATTTTTTTCATATTTTTAAATTTAAGCAGTTTGCAAAAAAAAAAAAATTCATGGCATTGTGTGAAGGATCATATAGTGAATACAACTGCTATTGGAGGTTTGTCTCACACTGGCTTTTGAAGATTTTAATATTGATTATTATGAGCTGTAGACGATTTCTGTGTGTCTTTTTAATGAAAGTCTATGACTCTTTCCATTTATGATTGTGTCTGAAAACAGCAATCACAAAACCTCAAAAGCAGTCAAAAGCAAACAGCTGAGACTTAGAATAGACAAGCAAAAGTTGTTTTTGCAGGAAGGCAAGCCCTCCTGCACCCCATAAGGTGGGAGTCACATCCCCACATACTTATGTATACCAAGTCTGACATTTCACTACTTTGAGGAAAGGAGAAATCCCAAAAACAAGTGTAATCTCAGTCATCAGAGTCAAGTCCCCAGAATCATACAATTAAACCAAAGGGTAAAAAGTCACACAGACAAAATATTCAGTAAAAACTGCATGAAAAACACAGCTAAGATGAAGTCTTCACTCTGTAATACCTTTAAATGTCCTGTAGTAGTAGAGCTACAGGGGAGAAATGCAAATAACCCCTTAAGGACAATCCATTGTTTCAGATGCATGGCTTCTGAATGTCAATTACTTTTTATGTTTTAAGTCTTTATGGGTATAGTAAGGTCAATAAATTCAAATCCTACTTGTAGAAATATCATATTTTAACCTTTTTCTGAAATCATCACTGCAGCATATATGTATTGTTTGGCTATACTTTAGAAACACAGAGCTTAAATTCAAGCCTGATGTCCATAAACATTAGGGTTCCTGCAAAACATAACAAGTAACATCCAACCCAAAGAATTAAAAGGTCACACAGACAAACCAAGTTATTTGCATGTATCCATGGGCTCTCACTTCAGGATGTTTAAGGTATGACATGGTGAAGACTTCAACTTAGCTGGGTTTTTCATGCAGTTTTTACTGACTAGTTTGTATGTGTGACTTTTTACCCTTTGGTTTCATTGTATGATTCTGGGGACTTGTCTCTAAAGATTGAAATTACACTGGCTTGGGGATATTGCAATATTCAATACTTTAAATACAGTTGGTTTAGACTTTGATTTCCTGAATCTCGTAGTTCTGCAATGTATGCTTCGGAAACACTTTCTGGATGATAGATGCAGGAACAGTCTGTAAGCAGGGTGAGTGCAGTCTTTAACTATTCCTCTGGCCCTGCTGAGACATCTGGATAAGAACAAGTCGTGGATAGGTGGTAAGGTGGTCTTAATGACCCTCTCAGCTGTCTTCACCATTCACCAGAGGAATGTGCGCTCATAGGTAGAGCAGCTTCCATACCATACTACGAGGTTGTTTGTCAGGATGTTTTCAGTAGTACCTCTGTAGAGGGTAGTGAGAACTGTCGATGGGAGATTCGCTCTCCTCAGCCATCTTAAAAAGTGCAGCCTCTGGTGTGCTTTCTTGACTATGGAATTTGTATTTGTGTTCCAAGACAAGTCCTCATCGATGTCACTCCCAGAAACTTTGTGCTTCTCACTCTTTCCACTGTTTCTCCATTGATGGTGAGGGGAGAATGTTCCTTGTGATTTTTCCTGTAGTCTACAGTTATGTCTTTTGTCTTGTTCACATTTAGTGCTAAGCTGTTATTTCCACACCAGGTAATCAGTTGCTCCACCTCATCTCTGTACGCTGTTTCATCTTCATTACTGATGAGGCCCACCACCATTGTGTCATCAGCAAACTTGATGATGGGATTTGTATTGTACCTGGCTGTACAATCATGTGTTAACAGGGTGAACAGCAGGGGAGTTAGTACACATCCTTGTGGGATTCCAGTGTTAAGAGTGATGCTATCTGAGGAGTTATTTCCTGTGCACACTTTCTGAGGTCTGTCTGTGAGAAAGTCAAGAATCCAGTTACAAAGTGGAGTGTTGACGCCTAGTTGGAGTAGGTTCATTACCAGATGAAGAGGGATGACCGTGTTAAAAGCAGAGCTGAAGTCAATGAATAGTGCCCTCACATAGGTGATTTTATTCTCAAGGTGTTCCAGCGATAGATGAACTGCTAGAGAGATGGCATATGCCGTAGAGTGGTTTGCTCGGTAAGCAAACTGCAGAGGTTCAAGATCAGCAGTAATGTAGCCTATTTACTTCTGTTATATCGCATGACTCTATGGGCAGTACTAATTACTGTATTTATTTGTTTTATCAAACTTCTAACTTTTTGGCCTTTTATGACCTTTTGAAGTATATTTCATTCATTGATCTTAATATGTCTATCCGTCTCTACTAAATCAAGCAACTCTTGTCTTTGATTATTTTCTTCCAAACTGAGGGCACATTCTTTGATTTCTGTTTCCTGTGGGCACTCTATAGAAAGTTCCAGAGCATTTTCTGTGCTACATTCCCTTCATTTTCACTATGTGTCATCTGTTGCTCTTTCATATGGGAACTCACTGGCCAATCACTTCACAAGAGTTGCCACGGTTTCCTGTTCTTTCCCTTGCTGTATAACTCCAACTGAACTTTTTTACTGGTTTCCTATGGAAGGCTTCAAAGTATCTTCATATGTCAACTGACTAGATGCTTTCTGCTTCACTGGTTTCTCCTTAATTTGGGTGTCCATTGCTCTATCCTGTTGTGTTGTTATCTCAGTTAAATTTTCTACACAAAATCCTTCACTTTGCAGGTAATCCATAACTTTAGTTTCTATTTCTTTAACTTCTCCTCTTTTCTACTTATCCTCTGTTTTCTTAATTTTTGTACTGTAAAATTTTCCATATCCTGATGTCTTTGCCTGTATTTCTGCTTAAATATCTTTGGTGCTGCTCTTTTTGCATTGATTACTTTTGCTTTCTCTTTTGCGTATTAAATCTCCTTCTCTTTTCCACGCCCATATTCCTTCTTCAGGCGTCTCCTGCTCCTCTTGTTTCTCTTTACTTTGGAGAACAGTTGATGTCCTTCGTGGTTCACTGTTGCAGTCATGACTGTAGGGTTCTTCCTGCCAGCAGCAGCCCTCGATCGGCCAGAATCCCAAAGTCTGGATTGGGCGTCAGCTGAGGTCGCTTTTATCCTGACGTCAATGTGCCAGGAAGTATAAAGACCTCAGCCGACACCATTACCCCAGTCTTTCTTGCCGCGCAGTGCCCTGAGCAGTTCGCTGATGCCGGTCAGCCTACTCCTGTCTGTTTTTGGATTTACTTCCAGGATTTTTCGTTTTTTAAGATAAGTACCCCTTTGGGGAGGTCTTTTTCTTGCTCCAGTCAGATGTCAGAAAAAGTTAATAATTGTATTTCTTGTGGGAAACAAATACCTCACAGGGATTTTCACTCTTATTGTATTCCCTGCCTGGGGCCTGACCACGATGTTGCTAATTGTGTGTTTTGTGCTAGATTTAATCAGAGTACTATTAGGCATAGGTACAACTTTGCCTTCTACTATTTTGGTAAAAGGTTTAATTATAATATGTCTTCGGATTCTTTTCCGGCTTCTGGTGTGTGTAAGAGGTGCAAAGATAAAGACAGGCCTCCGAGGTCCAAAGCAGAGGATATTGCTCAGTTATTGCCAGTTGCTGGTTCGTCGGTCGTCAGTGAGGCACCTTTGCAGCCCCTGTCGTCCCCCTCTTTTGAACCAACTGCCTGTACCAACTCTGGTGTGGAGCTGATGGGGCCTTCAGAATTGCCAGGGAATGGACCTTTGGATACTACTCCCTCAGTTGGGTCCGGAGCCGGTAGGCAGGTACCGGCTTCTGAGGGAGATTTCAGGCCTTCACAGTTTCATGTAAATATGGATTCAGTTTTGCATTCTAAGACAATGACTACGGCTCCAGCTAAAAAGGAATAGCAAGCACAGACGCCTTTTGATCAGGGTCTTAGGCCTCAAAGGCAGATGCTTAGGATGGCTGAAGATTTGTTATCTATGATCAGGGGTTCTCATCCCCCTCCTGACAAAAAGCCTAGATTACAGTCCGATTATGATTCTTCAGACCAATTTCTGTTTCTTCTGCTTCTTCCCTTGAGCACGATTGTTCCTTTTCTCCTTATGAGGATTCTGATGCTGAAGATTCCTTTCCTTCAGCCTCTCCTCCTGAGGATTATTCTTTTGGTGAAACTTTGCATGATATGAGGGGGCATTTTCACTGGGAAGGGCAGGAATTCTCTGAAACCAAGAAAATGCTTAGGGATTTTCTTCTTCTCCAACAGCATTAGCCTCTTGCTATTCCCCCTGTATTGGACATTGTAGATGTTTTTTCAGAAGCTTCCCTCTCTCCTGATTCTTTTCCCCCTACTCCGGTCAAACCAGATAGGTATTATAGGGTTCCAGATTCTCACAAGTTTCTTTTTAAGAATCTTTCACCTGATCCAGAAACAATTTCTCAGGGCCCTAAGGGTGTTAAGGCAGCCTCTGCTAAACATCCTATTCCCATTCCCTCTGACCGAGAGTCCAGGGCTTTGGAAAGATGGGGTAAAAAAGTTTATACTTCTGCTACATTGTCTATTACAGCTTTGAACTGTCAATTTCATATGCTAAAGTATCAGCAATACCTTTTGTCTGTATTTAAACAAAAGATGTCAGCTGTTTCTATTGGTGCGGATGACAAGGAGTTACAGGATTTATTGCATGCTATTGACCAAGTGGGTAAACATACCCTGCATTGTGGTTTTGATTCTTTGGAAGCTTCTTGTAGGGCTGCAACAACTGGCGCAGTTATTAGAAGACATGCTTGGTTAAAGGAACAAAGCTTGCCAGATCAGGTTAAAGCCAAACTTTTGGATGCCCCTTTGCAGCACAATGTTTTGTTTGGGGCCAAAGCTGAAGAGGTATTAAAGAAAATGGAGGACAAAGCCAAATCTATGCAGATGGTTAAGGATTTTCTACAGGTGCAACCTCCTAGATTTAGCAGGCACTGGCCAGCTAAACCTTGGTCCTTTCCGAGTTCGGACAGGCCTCAGAGAAGCAGATTCAGGTGTTCCAGAGGTAGGGGACAGGCACAAACCCTTTTTAGGAATAGGCAGTGGCCTGCCCCCTCTCCCAAAGGTGGTGAAGATAAGTCTCAACCCTACCGGAAACAGTCTTTATGACTCTCCCTTTCTGGTTCCAGGGGCTCCTCTCCTGGAAGCACCTTTGGGAGGAAAGATTTCTCTTTTTTATCAAAATTGGGGCCGCATAACCCGGGACAAATGGGTTCTGGACATAGTCTCAAGAGGTTACAGATTTCATTTCCACACCTTGCCAAGACTGAACGGTTGGCCAGATCTGCCGAATCATCAATGGGCAGAGGTACAACTGCAGGTTCAGTCCCTCTTAGCTATGAGGGCCGTAGAATTGGTACCAAATTTAGAAATAGGGCAAGGCTTTTATTCAAGACTTTTCCTAGTTCCCAGGAAGGAAAATTCGTGGAGACCAATCCTGGACCTTTCCGTACTAAACACCTTCCTAGATGTACCAAAATTCAAGATGCTCACTGTGCAGCAGCTGCTGCCTATGTTGGGCAAGAACGCTTGGATGGTGACTCTGGACTTAAAGGAAGCTTACCTGCATATTCCTATAAGGCGAGAGTGCAGAAGGTATCTGAGATTCAATGCGGGCTCGAAGCATTACCACTTCTCTGTGCTGCCCTTTGGCTTGTCTACTGTGCCTAGGGTGTTTACAAAGTGCCTGGCACCAGTAATGGCATTTTGCAGACAGAAGGGGATTCAAATATACCCTTATCTGGATGAGTGTCTTATTCAAGCGGACGACAAAGACACTCTACTTCAGCATCTGGCTTTTGTGCAGCATCTTCTACAATACCTCGGATTCACACTGAATCTAAGGAAGTCAAATCTGGTGCACACACAACAGATTACTTTCCTGGGTGCTCTTCTGAGTACTACAACCCAGATGGCTTCCTTGACACCAGACACAAAAGCGCAACTGGCTTCTTCTTTCCAACACCTGGCTTCAATGAAACAGCTGACTGCAAGAAAAATTTTGCAGGCTTTAGGTTACATGGGTTCCTGCATTCTCCTAATACCATATGCAAGACTGCATATGAGGAAACTACAGTGGTACCTCAAGAGTGTGTGGTCTCAGCATTACCACAGTTTGGAAACAGTGATCACGATTTTGCCTTGTCTACAGCAAGAGTTTCTTTGGTGGGCCGAAGCCTGTCTTCAGAACAAGGGGAGGCCTTTTTGTCCTCCACCAACCAACCAAGTTCTGACAATGGATGCTTCAGATTATGCCTGGGGAGCCCACATACATGGGAGATGTCTTCAGGGTGTTTGGACAAAGGAGCAAATTCACCTGCACATAAATTTGAAGGAGATGCTAGCTGTACAGAATGCCCTGATAGCCTTCAGGGACCTTCTTCTACCAGGACAGTTGTTGATACAGACAGACAACACTACAGTGATGGGGTACATAAACAAGCAGGGGGACTCTCACTCTTACCCCCTGTGCAGGTTAGCCATGGCTCTGTGGTTCACTGCACTGACCTGCAGAGTCCACTTACAGGCACAATTCCTGCCAGGAAAAGACAACACTCTGGCAGACACATTGAGCAGGACACTTTTGGATCCACACGAATGGATGTTGGATGTTCAGATATTCAAGATGATAGTACAGGCATGGGGATGTCCGGACATAGATCTTTTTGCATCCCCTCAGAATCATCAACTTCCAACATTCTGCACCAGGACCTACCACAATCTAGCATGGCAAGTGGATGCCCACTCATTCAGTTGGAAACACCTCTCAGTATATGCTTTTCCTCCTTTTCCTCTTCTACCTTGGGTACTTCTGAAGATAAAACAGGACAGACCGCAAATGATTTTACTGGCTCCCAATTGGCCTCGGCAATTCTGGTATTCCACTCTGATGAACCTAGTTCAAGAGCCTCCCTGGATTCTGCCTCAAATCCCTCATCTACTGTCTCAACAGAATGGCCGGATCATGCACAGTCATGTCAAAACTCTGAATCTAGCTGCCTGGTGGATCCAGGGTCTGTAAACACCTCTACTCTTTCCAAACAGGTAATGGATGTAATCCTTGAAGCTAGATGGCCCAGCACTAGGAAATCTTATGCAGGTAAATGGAAAAGATTTTGCTCCTGGAATCAGGTCCAAGGTGGTGATTCTACTGTTCCGAACATTCCTCTGATTTTAAAGTATCTGGCAGAGTTGTTACATACGGGCCTATCTTTTTCATCTATTAAGCTTCATGCTTCTGCTATTTCTGCACATTACAATACGGATCCTCCGATTTTTTCTCATCCATTACTTAAACAATTTCTTAGAGGGGCTAAGAATGTTCGGCCCCCTATAAGAGCACCTGTTCCCACTTGGGATCTTAACTATGTTTTGGAAAAATTAACCTTGTCTCCTTTGAACCTGCAGCTTCCACGGATTTAAAATTTTTGTCTTGGAAAACTGCTTTTCTTCTAGCTATAACCTCTGCTAGAAGAATTTCGGAATTGCAAGCACTCATGGCTGTGGAACCCTTCATTATTTTTCATCAGGACAAGGTATCCCTAAGGACTAATCCCACCTTTATGCCTAAGGTGGTTTCGGCAGTGGCCTTGAATCAGACTATTCATTTGCCTACTTTTTATCCTAATCCTCAAAGTGAGGAAGAAAGTCTTTTGCACTCTTTGGACGTGCACAGGCAGCTTCGTTTATACCTGGACAGGACCAAGATATTCAGGAAATCTGACCAATTGTTTGTCGCTTATGCTCCTACTGTTCTAGGGAAAGCAATCACTAAGCAAACTATTTCTAAGTGGATTGCCCACTGCATCAAGTTCTGTTACTCTTATCATGGCAATCCAGTTCCTGTTAATATTAGGACTCATTCTACCTGGGCTACTGCTACTTCAGCAGCCTTTCTTTGTGAGGTTCCTACCAAGGATATTTTGGAGGCTGCTACTTGGAGTTCTGTGCATACTTTTTCTAAGCATTACAACCTCCCTCTCTATTCTAAATCTAGGGCTGGTTTTGCTTCTGCGGTTTTGCAAAGTTTTGTGGCCGCTCCTTCTGTTTCTCCTCCAGCCACCCTTTCTTAGCTTTGGGACTCAACTCTACAGCCATGACTGAAACAGTGAACCACGAAGGACATAGTACAGTTGTGTACTCTTACCATAAATGTAGATGTTCGAGTGTGTTCACTGTTGCAGTCTGAGTTACCCTCCCTCCTACCCCCTCTTTTGTTTTTTCTTTGAGTATTGTCTGTTATGAGGTATTTTGGCTGCTGAGGTTTTGGGCACCTGACATCTGGGGCAAGAAAAACTGGGGTAATGGCGTCGGCTGAGGTCTTTATACTTCCTGGCGCATTAACGTCAGGATAAAAGCGACCTCAGCTGACGCCCAATCCAGACTTTGGGATTCTGGCCGATCAAGGGCTGCTGCTGGCAGGAAGAACCCTACAGTCATGACTGCAACAGTGAACACACTCGAACATCTAAATTTATGGTAAGAGTACACAACTGTACTTTCCATCATGCTGTGGTATGACCTGTGTTAGAATTTCTACACTAAATCCTTCACTTTGCAAATATTCCATAACTTCAGCTTCTATTTTTTAACTTCTACTTGACTAATCTTCTGTTCTACATTCTGTCTTTGTGATCTTATTTTTTCATTGTGAAATTGTTCATATCTGGATTCCTTTGCCTGTATTTCTCTTCAAATATCTTTGGGGCTGCCTTTTGTGTTGATTAATTTGGCTTTCTCCTTTGCATATATATTGCAGCATATCAGATCTCTGTTTCTTTCCCTCTGTCCATATTTCTTTTTTATACTCTTCAAATGTCTCTAACTTTTGTTTTTCTGAATTTTTGCACTTCCTCAATCGCTTTCTTCCAAACGGCATGAGGTTTCTTAGTCTATATTGTGTTTTTTTGTGGATCTATTGTATTAATGAACACAAATTCTTATTTGAAGCTTCTGACAGATTTTCTTGTGGAAGTATTCTTCTTTCCTGTAATTCCTCTCTTAATCTTTGTGTATATCTTTTGACAGGAAACTCTGGGCTTCTTGCATAATAGTAACAATACATAATTTCTTTTTTATCCTCAATAGTCCACTTTATCATCTGTATGGCTCTTTTTTAGCCTATCAGTTTTTGTGATTTTTGTGGACTGTTGTTTCCTTGTACAACAGGGGGCACATCCTTCCCCTGGGCCTAGCCCAGCTCCATTGTAGGAATATTTCCATGTTGTGAGGATTCTACACTCTTATTTTTTTCCAGTCCTGGCACCAGTGCACCTACCAGGATTGGGCACTTTTTAATCCTGGGACTTGTGCACCCAGCTATCTTCTTTATTTTTAACCTACTTCTGTCTATGATATATGCTATATAAAATACAGTCTATATATCAGTGTCACCTTGGTGAGATTTTGTGCAAACAACAGGGTCCACCTCATGAAGGTACTCACCAGGATTTAAGGATAAATTCTATTCCAGCAATGCTTCTCTCCTTTTGCTGATTTTATCATCTCTGCATTCAGACGCTTTCCCTTTCGGAGACAGTCTGTATGACTGCTGTTATTCTCCTTAAGGATCCTGCATCCAAAATCCCACTCTCTCCTTATTTCTTGAATTTCCCTCCTGCTTCATCATCCTTTTCCACTTTTACTTATAACTTTCCGCTTGTGTTACGTATATGACCCTTAACTATGTAGCTCTGAAATATCCCTTTAAATCAGGTAATCCTAAACCACCTTGTTCTATGAAAGGATCAGCTGATCTCACTTAACCCTTGCCCTCTTCCCCTCCCAGATAACTTTCTTCAACTCTTTATTACCCCACATGGGGGAGCTTGACCCCCATCCCCACCATCGCAAAAAGAAGTTTTAAGGGGAAGAGCAGTTTTCAAAATTCGGTCTTCTCCTGTTGTTTCTGTCTTGTTTTATGACTTTTTGGCACTTGGCATTTCAAGTGCCGGCATTTCAGTAGGGAGACCTTATTGTGTCTCCATAAATATGGGTATGTAAATTAGGGCTATAGCTTTCATTTTTATTTAATTAAATCTATATCCTTAAATGGCTTGAAACTGTCCCAAAATGTTCCACAACACTGAGATGTAATTTTCTGGATTTATCAAGTACAAATAAAGCCAACTTTTCTTAATTTCCATACCAATTATATCCTTGAATTTCTAAGTCCCTTTTTTCATTGTTAATGGCTCTAAATATAAAGCAAATAACAAAGGGGAAAGAGAATACCCTTGCCTGTTTCCTCTGTTCAGACACATCTTATCAGAGAGGAACCTTCACACTTTAGTTCTTGCCTCTGATCCTTCATGTATCCTCCTAACTACCCTTATTAATGTAGCAGGGAATGCAAACGCTTCCATTGCCCTACTCATAAAATCCCAGCTTACTCTATCAAATGCTTACTGTGCATCTAGACCCACCACAAACAGCAGTATTTCTTTGCATTCTGCTTCTCTCTGGATCATTGTTTTATTAATGTCAAATGTTTGCCTCCACTTCACAAAACCACATTAATTCATATCTATCAATTTTGGCAGCATCTTTGCCATTTTTTTTCACTAGCATAGAAATAAACACATTATAATTAATGTCTAAAATTGAAATGAACCTATATGAAGCTGGGACTAATGTGTGTTTGCCGTCTTTGGGTATTACAGCTAAAATGTCTTTCTTTCAAGATGTTGATGTGTCCTCTCCTTTCAAAACACTGTTAAACAAAACCTTCCCAATTTTTGTCACTTTCTTACTTCATAACTCCCAAACCTCCAGCGGAATGCCATCTGTTTCTGGAGACTTTCTTGCAGATTGGTTATACATCACTGTTTTTATCTCAACTCCTCCCATCTTAACTTAATATTTGAGCCTTGTTTACCTCTAACCTTTGCATAATTATGTCTTCCATAAATATTTCCATTTGTGATCTTTCTTGATTTCCACATTTTCAGCTTTATAAACATTTTCATAGAATTTCCAAAATATCTCTAATACCTCTACAGGATATCTGGTTATTTTTTTTTTATTATAGGCGCCCTAAGTTTGGTGACAACTCTTTCTATTTTCTGTTGCACAAACTGTTCTGGTAAAAGTTTTTGTTCTCTGAAGTTAATATAAAAAAAAAATGATTAACAGCAATCTTTCTAAACTTATGCATATTATCCAGATACTCCCTTATTTTCTCTTTAGCACTCTGCAGTTGCGTCTCTTCTTGTATTGTGAGATTCCCTTATTCTGCAATACTTTATCTTTTGTCAGCCCCTCTAAATATTCCCAATTACTTTTTAACCATATACACTTTTTATTTCTACTCTGTTTTTAAACTCCATTTTCATTTTATCCCTCTGACTAGCTATAACTTCTGAAGACATTTCTGTTTTCTCTAATAATTGTTGAATAATTTCCACTACCCATTCCTTAAATTCCTCTCTTTTTATCAGGCAGATGGGAAAGCATCAGTGTTTCATTTTACTTTATTACCCTGCATTTTAATCTAGCTTTTATTGGTACATGAACTGAAATAGTTATTAGATGTATGTCAAAGCTTTAAATTAAGTGCACATGTTCCTGTGAAATATAATACCTTGAGGAATAATATGTAAATTCTGTATGAGTTCCTACTACTGAAATCACATCTTCCATACCAAACATTTTCATAAATGTCTTCAGAAATCTTCCCCTTTTTTGTTATAGTTTCCCTTCTAGGTCTCCCAGATGCATACTCACTGTTGAAAATCAAGTTTTACTCCTCACCTATAAGTTATATTCCCTGCTGAAAGCTGATTATTTATCTCGCAATGTTCTTAAGCTCCATAATAGTAGTTTTTGGTGGAATATAAATTCATGCCAGTGTAATCCTACTCCCTTGCCAATAGCCCCTTACTACCACAAATCTATCATTATTATCATTTTACCCTCCTCTATCAATATTGGAACCCCTCCATCAATTAGTGTACGTAGTCCCCTTTTCCTTTGTCACTGATATTCTGCTGAATATCCATCCTGAAATCCTTTCTTTATCAAATTAATGTGTTCATTTATTTCCAAATGTGTCTCCTGCAACATTGCTATTTGCAGTCTGCATTTGTTAATATAATTCAATACTCTTGCCTTTTTTTCTCTACCTGTAAGGTCATTTACTTTCTAAGGTAATATAGATAGTGTAACCATTATGATAAGAAGTTATAGAAGTTATTGTTCCCACCTGCTATACATGACTGCTTTTTTGAATGCATAATTCCAACTTGTGTGTTACATGTGCAGATTAATGTTTGGCAGGATGATCTTTTATACAGTTGTTTACTGTCATCTCCATTTGAGCCTATGTCAGATTTAGCAAGACTTTTTGTTTTAATGAAAACACTCTAACAAAAAACTAAATTCCTATTCAGAACTTCCCTGTAACATATACCTTAGGACAAACGCAAAAAAAAAATTAAAAAACAAAGTTTAACCCTCCAGATAGGAACAATTGCCCCAGACTGACAGCTGCACCCACAGGCATTACCTAACTTAAAATTAAGGTTACCCATGCTAAAGTTCATGTTACAGCCTATATTCCCACTTACACTGATTGGTGTTTATTCTTTTGTTATCTCTATTCCCCTCCCAGATATGAAAAAAAACCCAGTTTGCATGCTTTCAGAAAACATTACCTTTTAGCCTTAAGAGAAAGTGCATTGGCTATCTTTAAATACACTGTTTATTAAATGCATTAAAGTATTAAGGCCCCTAAGGAAGCTGCAGTCTCTCATTCATTTCCAATAATTTCAAACTTTATTTTTTACTGAACTGCTTGCCCCAAACCCTTTACCTGTTTCATTTCTCTCAGGAAAGTATGCTCTTTACTCTCATGATTAATTGCTTGCCCCTGCAGACAGATCCTCTCCATGGAAACATGGTTAGCAATGAGAAAAAAATAGCTATTAGCTCTACAAAGGCATGAAGGAATCTTTCTCAGTTTCACTCAGAACAGAACAGAATTATGCAGCTGTAGTGGAGTTTGGAGTTTATTGGCCTGAATATAACTAGAAAGACTTAAAAAGTAAACTATGGTGGACACTCAGAAGCCATGTAGCTGAAACACTGGTATGTCCTTAAGGGGTCATTTGCATATATCATATGGGCCTCCACCACTGAAGGTTTAAGATATTATACAATGACAACTTTAGCTTGGCTGGAACCTTCTTGCAGTTTTTACAGAATCATATATTAGCGAATGACAACATGAGTGCCAGTCACTACTGTACCTATTAAAAGGTTGTTACACTTTCTGAGCTGGTTTTGTGAATGTTTCAGAAGCCAGTCTTGTTACAGAACCAAACAGTATCAAGGGAAATGTCATACAAGATAATAAACCACGAGGGTGGGTTTAACATAGTTTTTAAGGTCTTTACCTATATACGTAAGGTGCAGGATTTGATACCGACATCAAGTTATTGGCCAGGCCTAAAATGGTCCTTCATGGCAGTTAGCCTGGTATTCACCTATGAAGCTATGGGGTTACAACTATTATTTTACTGACAGTTATTACACACTGTTTTGTTGATGGTGTTGTATTGTTCTTTTGTTTTTGAATTCTTGAAGTAGCTGTTCATTAGAAGTGGATTATAGGGATATGTACACAGCTTTTTGAGTATGAACTTGTGATCAAGGGTTATGACCCATAAAGATGAAATAAAACTACTACTGATGCATAATATTACCAAGAAGGACTCTTTTGATTTCTGTTGTTTGTAAAGGCCTCACCGCAATGGGTAGCAGCTGCATGACAAAACTGATTTTGTTGGATGGTTGCTGATGGAAACCATAAAGCACCAGCAGTGTACAGTGATTAAATGCTTTTCCCAGTCTTGCACCTACTTCATTACTGAAAGAAAATGGAGGTTATAATAATTATCAGAAAAAGATGTGAGAGCAAAGCCAACATCATAGTTCTAAATATAATAAAGGCTAATCTGAACAGAGGCCAAAGAGATTTCAATAATCTTGCATCCTTTACTAAGGGTCTGCTAAGAAGAACTTTAAGAAATACCTTTAGCCTCTTTACTTTCAAAACTGCACTGTACAACTTCCCCACTAAAGATGCAAAATGGAAATATAATGTTTCCCACAACAATTACATTTCTTGCTAGAATTGTTATCTTACCCACTTCTGTCCCCTCAGACATCCTTATAAAAGACAGGCCTGCTGACTAAAATAATTATAGTCAAGCATTACCCCAGAACAACACTCTCATTTATTTTCATTGTTATCAGATCACTCAGTGGCTGACCAAATTATAAAGTAAAGCATGGCTGCCAGCCTCTAACTATAGCTATTAAATATACAGTACTGCATGCTATCTATCACAGTAAAAATTAATCTGTTCACAAATTTAATTGGTTTGCCACATATGCTGACTCCAGTGAACCCTTTAAAATGGTGCACTACTCTTCATGTCTGTATAGCTCCTGAGTTTTATTTTGCAAACAGTTCTACCCAGATATTCATTAATTTCTTAATTACTTACTTTATCCTATTTAGGATTGTGCTGGAGCTGGAACCAGTACTTGCATTTGGTGGCCATAGAACTAATCTGAATGGGCTGCCAGTCCATCGTAGCACATTACACACACACACACACACACACACACACACACACACACACACACACACACACACACACACACACACACACACACACACACACACACACACGCACACACACACACACACACACACGCACACACCACTGCCAATTTAGAGGAATGCCAGTTCACTACAGCATGTGTTTCTTATGTTGGAAACAGCACATGGTATTGGTGAAACCATGCCAATACAAGTAGGACAAACATACTTCACATAGAAATAACTCAGTTAGGACAATAAAAACACATAACCAACCATTATGAGGCAGCAACATTAACTGGATAATATATTCGGCAGTGTGTCGAGTACGTCTTTTTGTCCAGCTCTTTGGTAACAGCATAATCATTTCTGCCTTGTATGCGAGTCATTGTACCAGCTCACACATCCCATAAATGGACGTGTAAATAATTAAATTGGTCTTTTTTGCTGTATAGTTATTTTTATTGTACGTTGATTCTGCATAGAAAAAGCTCAGAATGTACCATTATCTATTTTAGAAGGCAAGAACTTTAAAATCTGTAGCTGCTGTTAAGGCAAAAAATACATTAATATTCCAAGGGTACAAGAAAGATCTGCACTATAAAGTTGCATTCTGATGGCAGACTGTAATTACTCTCTTTTTAAATGTATATATATAGATATATATATATATATATATATATATATATATATACACACACACACACACACACACACACACACACACACACACACACACACACACACACACACACACACACACATTAACCAGGTAAGCACTGGACACAAATGTTCCTTTTCAGGAGTGATCTGGCACTACTGTCTGGTTAAGTGACTTGCTCACTTTATATAGTTGTATTTCTTTCATGGCTGAAATCATATAGGATGCAATAAGCTATTGGAAACTTTTCTCTTGCACAAATTGTGTGGGAAGGAAGGGGTCAGGGTTTAAAATGGCAATGCAACTTTTTCTGTAAAAGTACAAACAGACTGTTGGGCTACTTATCGTCTGCTTTCGTTTCCTTACTGATATGTAAATACATTTCAGGAGTTACTTTTATACATTTTTGTGCCACACAAATGGTCAGAAATGACAGTATAGCCATGGTGCAATATTTCTGTTTTAGGATGTATTGATAAAATGTGTTTGTAAAAGCTGTACAACGAGAAACTAACACATTATGAATTTTGTTCTTAAATATTGCTTAGAAAATGCAAATGAAGAATGAGAACATATAATCTGATAAAATTCACGCTTTCCCTAATCTTTGCAGTTGTGATTGCATGTGTTTTCTGTATGTCACTTTTTTCCTATGAATTTTCTCTTCAGGTTACCTTCGTCATTTTGTTTTTCTCAAGTCATACCATGCCTTAGGTAATGAACATAAAAAAAAAAAAAATCCATCCTATACATTTTGTTTTTGGCCATGAATAGACAACAGGATTTTCTTAAACCTGATTTTTGTAGAACTGGTTGGTTTACTGAATTGCATTAGATGTCGTCCCATTTCCCTGGACATTGTCAGCTAGAATGGACATTCTACTTGAAATAAGCCTCTCTTCTCAGAATTGCACCAAAATATGGAATACATATATTTTATATAATAGTTAATTACATTAAACCGCAGGAAGCTTTAAGGATCTGGAGGATTAACACTTCAGAAAGTATATTTATTTTGTACTCACTCTTTGTTGACCACATTAGTATGGTATGTACGTTCCACCCTAATACTTCAGGGAATTGTACTTTTTATACTTTACGCTCTATTCCTTCACTGGTTTAGTCTCTTTCTCTTTGTCTTCCCTCCTTACTCTAACCATCTCTTGCTGTCGTCCATTATATTCTGTACTTTGTTATTATTATTATTTATTCATTGCATCTTCACATACCTTTTTTGTTTGTAGCTGCAATACTTCTTGTTAACTTGCTTGTCTACCAGGATGAGAATTAAATGGGTCTGTTTGGATCAGTGCTCTGTCCTGGTTATTAAACTGAATGAATGAATAATTACGTAGAAATTCCCCCAAATATAATTGGGTGAATGATGCTTTGAGAATTTGTCCAAGCTTTATTATTTATTTTTCTTTGTTGCTTATAAGGTCTAGCTAGGTGAACCCTATTTACAGATGAGGACCATGGAGAATAGCTGCAGAAAAATAAACATGATTAACAAGATATTGGTGCATAATGCAGTTTTTTCCCCAAACATCTTTATTAAATTTTCACATATGACAAAGGCAATCTTACATTTATATAAATGAAAAACAAACAAAATGATGCCAGTTTAGTTGCAGTTTACATCACAGACACCATTGAAACAACTGTAGTTGCAAACATTATACAGCACCTATAATCTATCCAGTTATTGTCAATTAAGCATTATATGGCTCATTCAAATCCTGCATCTTAAACCTTGTTCCTACTCTACATATATTGTTCCCACAATTCCCATCTTTCCTATGTAGTTTGCTCCTTCCCTTTTCTAAAGATCCCAATTCCAGTTGTTTTATCTCTGATACTGTATTCACTACTTCTAGTAAGCTGGTCTAGACTTTGATTTCCATTTTTTAGTAATTACTTTTTTTGGCAGCCACCATAACTAGACTCGGCAAGGCTTTACTATGTCTAGGCAATTCCGATTCTGCAGTATAACTCAAAAATATCATCTCCCCAATCAGTTCAATCTGCTCAACCAGCATCTCCAACAGGGTGGTCTGCATGGAATCCCTAAAGTCTGCCAGCTCACTCCCAAAAAATATGTTCGCAGTTACCTCTTTCTTGAACGTCACACCTCCGACATTTGCTATCCACCTGAGGAAAAATTGTTTGGACTCTACTTGGGGTATAAAAATACCTACATGAACACTTCCAGACAAAGATCCTAACTCTTTTAGATTTTGTTGCATATTTGGGAGATATACATGTATCCCCCCATTGTCTCTTTGTGAATTGCTTATCCAATATCTCTTACCAATCCTTTTTAAGCTCCTCTGATTGATTCTTATAATTATCATACAATATGGATCCCGGGAACTACTGTCCCATCAGTCTGACAAGCCTGATCTGCAAGGGCATGGAACGCATTATCATGGAACCTATAAACAAAGACATTGGCAACCTTCAAACACTGGACCCCACCCAGTTTGGGTTTGTGAAGGGCCAATTTTATCTCCTGAATCTGATTGACTTCTTCAAATCAGTCTCCAGAGCTGTTGACGAGGGTAAGGTGGTCCACACAGCCTATCTGGACCTCGCCAAGGCCTTTGACACCATCCCCCACTCTGGAATCATAGATAAACTTACTAAGCTGGGCATAAATCCCTACGTCACTCGATGGGTTGTCAACTGGCTTACTGACAGAACCCAGTCTGTAAAAGTAGCCAACTCCAAATCCAGCTCCAGACAAGTGACAAGTGGAGTACCTCAGGGTTCAGTCCTGGGACCACTCTTGTTTGGCATCTACTTCTCTGAAGTACAGGCCAACCTTAAGGGACTCTGGCTAACAAAGTTTGCAGATGACTGCAAACTGGGAGCCATTAATGAATCCCCAAATGATGTGGATATTCTACAAAAAGGCCTTACAGAAACAGATGCCTGGTGCCAGAGCCATGGGCTCAAACTTAATGCCAATAAATTTATAGTTATCCCCTTTGGAAAAAAACATGTACCCATGAATTGCCACATAGGTGGCAGGACGCTAAACATCGAAAGTGTGATGAGAGACTTAGGGACACAGGTGGACAGTGGTCTCACTTTCGATAACCACATTGCCACAACAGGAAATCCTTCTATGTGGCGCACCTCATCACTAAGGGCTTTTCATCCAGAAAAAAAATGAGGTAATTGTCCCACTGTACTCATCTCTCATTAGACCTATTATAGAGTATAATGCCCTGTTTGGTATGTACCTCACAAGACATCTGCAACAGCTGGAAAGGCCACAGAAATACCTCACTAAAAGAATCACAGGCTTAAAGCAGATGTCATATGCTGACCATCTAAAAAAACTCCAGCTATACTCTGTGGCATATCATCTACTCAGAGGCGATCTCTGCTTAACATACAAGGCCATGTCAAACCCTGAGCTGTTGGACATGCTCCACTTAAAGAAATCCCAATCCCTTAGAGCCACACGCTCCAGGGATCTAAACCTTGTCATCACAATGAGCAAAACATGCTGGAGGGATAGGTTCCTGACCCAGAGACTCCCCATACTCTGGAATAGACTGCCCATACATGTCAAGCAGAGCGCCTCATTGGCCCTCTTCAAAAGGAACCTTGATGATTGGATGGGAGATAGGAAATTCACCCCGGGGATCATGTCAGTCACCCTGCTAGACAGGGGCCCAGAGAAGAAAATATCGTGGAAAGAAATATCCAGGGAATTGTTATGGCTAGGCTTGCACAGGCCCTAGGGCCGATAGCCTAGTACCAACCTATGAACCTATGTTATATGCTTTACTAATTATTCCTTTTTTCATGTCAGCTTCTGTTCTAGATTCTATTAAAACTCTACCAGTGCTGGTCTTTCATTTAGGACCCCCTATTTATTTCTCTTTGCCTATACTCTGATAGCAATCCTTGATAGGGAAGGCAATCTCTAACCCATAGTCCATATAAATTCTTGACCTCTTCCCATTCTATTACCTTTCCTTTTCTAGTTATTTGCTCCCAATACCTTGGTTCCTTTGCCAGTTTTATACAGACTTTGTTAACAGAATTTAAGAATCATATAGTGAGAATCTGTACAGTGCAATATGACAAGAAAGCTCGTTAGGAACTATGAAACTTCCTAATGTATTTCCATTTGTCACCTGCGACTCATTACAGCACACGTTCCAGGGAAGTTAAAGTACAGTGATGCTAGGCTCAAGTCCCCCCCCCCCATTCCAGATCAACATCACTGGTAACATCAGGTAAGTCTGTGAAGCAGGGTCAGGACACTCAGTTATTTTGGCTGCAGGGGACATTAGAGTGAAAAGTCAGAAAGAAGTGCCTTAAGTAAGGACCTTCCCTATATTGTAACTGTTTAGTTAGGTACTTCCTGGATTAGTGTAGGGAAATGTCACTATTGTTGGCATCCCCTGCCTTAGAATGAGTGCAACTGTCCCCTTTCATCTTATTTTATGAATACTGAGGTGTCTCAGGAATACTTTTCATACCGGTTTCCCTTGTTACTGGAGCCCGCTTATTTTTTTACTCTATTGCTGTGCCTAAACACACTCCTGTTTGTCTATCAGTTGTAAGGCACAGTGAGTTACTATTAAATTTTGGCTGCTGCCTGTTCTCTGTCTGCTACCTATATCTCCCTCCTAGCTCATTGTACACTTCCCTCACCTGTCCCAGTTCTGCCTCCTTTAGCACCTTGATACTGCTATTTGATATACTGTCCTTTTGATTTACTGCTGGTACAATCTTCCCTGCTTTTCATGTTAATACTTCCAACTTTTTACTGTTGTTTTTTAACACTGCCATTACTGTTGCTGTGTCCTAGTTTATCAAGACATTTTTACTTATCTTTTGATAATCCAGACTGATAGTTTTCCTGCAGGTCTCAGATACTGCTCCACTATGTCTCACAATATTCTGCTTCAGAGTTGATAGGCCCTACAAGAAGGCAGGAGGGGTAGCTTTAATTTATCCAAGTTCATACAGTTTCTCTCCTTATTCAGACAACATCCCAAAATTCCAAAATGCTGAAATACTAGTATCACTGCTAAAGCTTAACATTAAAAAACAGTTATGTTTTGTTACAGTATTCATGCCACCTGGAAATAATATAATAACTTTAGAAGAAATCCTCTCCTGGATAACTAATTATATACCTTATGAAAAAATAATACTAGGAGATGTAAATATTGACTGTCAAAACCTTACATCAGACTTTTTCCCCCTCAGCTAGTATAAACCTTTATAGCTACACACAACTTACCAAAAACACACACTATATTTAATAACACCAACAGTGAAGGTTCAGTTCTAAACTGGATACTGGTCTCTAACCTAGTAAATTTACAACCTCTGGAACCTATCCAAATTCACTTAGTGACCAACTTTCCAGCTTATACCCACAGAAATACCACCCACCAACCTAACACTCACTAACTTAAAACAACCCAAAGCCTTTCTGTATTCAATAGAGATACCTTCATTGATACTTTGAAAGCCTTTAATTGGTCTGTTCTAAAAATTCTTCCACATGACGAGGCAGTCAATACTTGTAGTAACTTATTCTTAGATGCTTTAAGCAGCCAAGCCCCACTCCGCAAAATGAGTGAAAATTAACCATCATGGCTCACTACCCAGACAACTACAATATTTAACAGAGACCAAGCTTGGAATAAATGGCTTAAACTTAAAACTCCCTATAACCTCATCTTTACTGAGAGTTGCACAATCTGAGTAAAATTAACCTAGATAAAAAAAACAATATTATAGTCATCTACAACTTCAACACAAAATGACACCCAAAACTTCTGGTCATCAATACGTAACCTATTACATCTGGGCTCAAACAAAGGGTCTATATTACATAAATGAAGCATTAAAATATAGACTCACCTTTGATCGACCCCTATTTCTCGAAACTGCACAACATCGAACCCTCAAATCACTGATTTCTTTCCAAGGGAAAGAAATTGGTAGCCCAAACACACACACCGCATTACAACAAACACTATGCTGTGCCCCCCCACACCCCCCTAACTAAATATACTAACTCTAAGCTTGCACTACATTTGGGAAAAGGGCAGATTTAAAAGAACGGCCAACTGATTTCTTTCCCTTGGACAGAAATCAATGATTTAGCCGTTCGATGTTGTGCAGCTTCGAGAAATAGGGGTCAATAAAAGGTGAGTCGACATTTTAATGCTTTGTTTATATAATATAGACCGCAAACAAAGACCCCCAACCCTTCTCATAATAACTCTCCACTAGAAATTGCAACTTTATTTAATGTCTACTTTATAGAAAGCATTACCTTCCCAACTAAAAACTCTTCACCCCCATGCAGTGCTCCTACCACCCCCTCATACCACCCAATCCTAGTAATTCAGTAAACAACACTTTAGACCAAAACCAACATTCACTATACACCACACACACTACCTCTTCCTTTACACCCCACCCCACCCATGTATCCCCATCTAAATGCAATTTGCCCTCTACTTCCATTGCTAGCAACTTCCACTGAGGATCTATCTCTACATCAATGATAAGAAAACGTCTACTCAGACTCAAAGCTTGCTCCACTGCACCTGAATACCTATAGGTAGCTGCTGATGCCATTGCATACCCAGTCTCTATTCTTATCACTAGATCAATATGTGGATCCTATGTATCCTCATAATGGAAAAAATCCTGTATTATCCATCTTCATAATGGTGTTATTTTGGCTGACAGCTCTAACTTTTGGCCTATTGCAATATTATCACCTCCCTCAAAAATTCTTGAAGGATGTACTCATAGGCAACTCCTCCACTATCTCCCACAAGAATGGCTCTTAATATCCATCCTACTTGGCTTCTGCCCAACACATAGTACAACTACTACCCTCCTATCATTCACTGACACCATAAACAAACATAGGGACTTGGGCAAATTTGTTTTCTCCTTATTGCTTGACCTGTTAAAAGCTTTTGATACAGTTTCCACCCTAAACTCCTGTACAAACTGTTTCAACTTGGACTATCCCCTTGTTCATTACTCTGGTTCAATAACTATTTAACTGACAGGGTCCAGTCTGTGAAATGGTAGAACACCCTCTCCCCATACCTGTAAGTCTTCACTGGTGTACCCCAAGGCTCTATTCTTGGTCCCCTCCTCTTTAATATCTTTATCAATGACCTCTATACCTCTGTAGATTCAGCCTCTCTTAAACATTATGCTGATATTTTTCACCAAATCATATAAGCCTGATAAACAGAATTTCAAAATCTTTTCACTAAACAAAACTGAAATTGAAGTTGTCTTCCATACAAAGCTTCTTAGAGTGATAATAGATGATAACCTTAAATTTGACCTGCATGTTCAAAATAACAAAAAAGACTGACCAAAAATTAAGAATGCTGCACAGACATAAAAACTTTCTCAGCAACACTGCCAAAACCACTCTTACCACTATCTACTTTCTCTCATCTCTCTCTTATATGGTGCACTGGTCCTAACGGACCTTCAGCCTACTATTAAGAATAAGCCGGAGGCCTGCTGTAACAAGGCGACTGAACTGCCTCAACACTTAGATTACATACAGCGTATCACCTCAAACTACATTATTCAAAAAGCCGATGACTGCCTGCTTATACTTCTGTTCTCCATTCCTGTCATCATAATACACTACTTTGATCTAATGAACAGCATCTTCTCAGCATATATAAACCCCACAAATCCTCTGGCCAAAGCCTATATTCATACTCTTGTCACTCAGAAATGGAATTCTGTCCCTCTGCAAATTAGCTCTAATTCTACCCCTTCCTACTTCAAACTACTACTAAAAGATCACCTAAATAAAACCTGGCTCTGCTCCTGCACTGCCCCAGGCTAAACTAGTCCCTCCTTCCTTCCAACTCCCAGCATACTTTGACTATATTCATAGAGAAGGAATTAGTCTAATCTATTTCTTAGACAACGATCAAATATAATTTTGCCCAGGTTATATTATCTAGTCATTTGTGTCCCAAAGACTGTACTTGTGTGTTTAACGTTATCTCTAAGAACTGCAACTTATAAATGCTCTATCTGTTGACAGTTATTTTTCAGCTTGTTATAACTGTCCAAATATTTACAGTATGTATCTATAGGTTTACACAGTGTAAAGTGAAGCTGAATTTTTGCTTAGTTAATATGTCATTCTTCTGGATTAGGCTTTGTAATAACTTTATTTAACTGTATATTTACCATATTAGGTAAATGGGGACCTTTTTTCCTTGAGCCTATGCTGAAACTGGGATATTATACAACGACCATACTAATCAAACCTGGTTTACCCTGGCCATAATCAGGGCTTTTTAGTCCTCTGTGCCACTGGTGCAGGCAGGTTGGAAACTTAGTTTTGATTGTCTCTCTTCCACTGCACGTTCAATACTTGCTGGTTGTACTTCTGAATGTCAATCTGTTATGAAAAACATTTCTGCGATGAAGCAGTCAGGCAATATGGAAGGGCAGGGTGTGAGAAACAAAGTGATGCAAAGTGTGTCTGAGATGTACATCAACAGAGATATTAACCATTGCTTGTTACTTGTTCTGCAAATGGTGGAAGAAGGTCCAATTATAAATATCAGGAAAAGATACAGTTCCTGACAACATATACGAATGATAATAAGAGCATTACACGAATCATTGAACAACATTGGCCGATATTAACTATAGATGAGAAAACTATGAAGTTGATAGGAGAAAAACCAAGATTCATCTATAGGAATAATAAAAGTTTGAAAAGGTTACTATGTAAGACATATAAGGAAGGGACACATATAGCTCCAGAATTGGTTTTGATGGGAACATTTGCTTGCAATAAATGCAATATGTGCAGATTTATTACAATTGTTCAAGAGTTTATACATCCAACTTTGAACTATGAATTCAGACCCACCTTTCGTGCTACATGTAACACATGCAATGTGATATATTTAGCAACATGTGAAAAGTGTACAGCATTTTACATAGGACTTACAAAAAGAGAATTTAGGAAAAGAATTTACAATCATATATATGATATAAAGAAAAATATTGAAACTAATGCACTGGCTAGGCATGTAAAACTAAATACATCACATAGTTTTAGATTTCGAATATTACAAGTACTTGAAAAGGATAGCAATGGATGTGAGATGACAAATATTCTTGAAAGAAAGGAATTAAACTGGATTCTAAAAATGAGAGCACATCATTTACCTGGGTTAAACCAGTGTGTCCCTATGGCACCAATATTACGATGATGCCCATAGGGAATGCTCTTTTGGTCGATATGTTTTCAGATTCATATATAATAGATAGGAGACTTGCTATAACATAGAAGCTGGTGAATTAATAAACTAATATAATTGATGACAGTTTCTAGATGACATCAAAGGGTTAATGATTTTTAAGATTACTATAGCTTGGTTGCATGATACATCAATTAGATATTAATATTATAGCAGTTTTTAGATTAGGTATTTATATATGGTTAAATATATATATTTTTATATGCATATATATATCTTTACTTACTTGTTTGTATTTTCATTTTTAAGGCACGTTGCACTTTATATATTTATATCAATATTTATAAGATAGATAGTTTTAGATATATTATGGTTTAATGTTCTAAGAAATGCTGAAACGCGGCATATATATTATCTATCTATACCAGATAAGCATGAGGCACTTTAAGGGTTTATGATAAGAGGTTGGCAAGTTAATATTTTGCCACATAGCCAGTTAGATATGAATACATGCACGATGCACTTTATTAGTAAGCATTGTTATTTATATACATGCATCTATGGCGCTATGCTTATTTATATATACATTTTTGCCAATATGTATATAATATATAAGACATATTGAATTATTAGGCATATAGGGTGGCAGATATACTATATTGTAGAATTTATATACCAGATACCCTATATGTTTATGATAAATTGTTTATATATCCAATGATTTATTCTATAGGTATTTGGAATGTTAATATGCACGATGCACTTTAATAGTTTGAATATATGCATATATGCTGGTATTTTTGTATTCCAGCACTTAGACTTATATATATACTTAGTTAGTTATGTATATAAGTAGCTATGATATATGTATACATATATTTACATTGGTAGCTATGATATACTACATTTTAGTTTATTTTATTACTATGAGGTAGCTAAGGAGTCTTTAATATTAATGACTGGTAGATATATAGGAAGGCACTGAGTTGTTTTTATATATATTTTTAATATTTAGCTAGACAATGTTTGCTGTATATAGATAGATGTTTCTGCATAATATACTGTTATTGTATTTTATTTTACTTTATTTTTGTTCTGTTTCTATTTCTTTTTTGTTGGGTTTATATTATACATTAGCTGGTTCACAATATACTTAATTGTATATAAGGGTTTTGTAACTTTAAGCTCTAGCCATGCTAGTTAAAAGAGATGGCTGTTTTCAATTAGTATTTTAATTGTTTTAATTGTTTCAATCAGATGAATGTTCACACTATAAAAACTGAGCTGCTATTATGTATGTTGAAATCTGATGAAGCGTATCTTGGATACGTGAAAGCGCTCATTTCACAATTTATGTTTTTGGAATAAAGAAGGAGTTATTTTATCCAGGACTGAGTTTTGCTTTTGTGGAGATTGAACTGCAGTTGTCGTTGTGCCTGGTTCACTTGTGTTTTTTATCTACTTGTTCTGCAAATTGTTATACGTCCATTTGAATTTGCTACCCAAATTTATTCATTATTCAGGGGCAACATGAGAAGAGTCATGAGCCGCACAGAATGCAGTAGGATGTGGGGGGCTGTGGATGTTGTTGTTATTGTCATTATAAGATAGGATGTGGGTGAGTTGCAGATGATGTTACTATTGTTGTCATTATAAGATAGGATGTGGGTGGGCTGCAGATGCTGTTACTATTGTTGTCATTATAAGATAGGATGTGGGTGGGCTGCGGATGCTGTTACTATTGTTGTCATAAGATAGGATGTGGGTGGGCTGTGGATGCTGTTACTAATGTCATTATAAGATAGAATGTGGGTGGGATGCGGATGTTGCTACTATTCTCATTATAAGATAGGATGTGGGTGGGCTGCAGATGTTGTTTCTATTGTTGTCATTATAAGATAGGATGTGGGTGGGCTGTAGATGATGTAACTATTGTTGTCATTATAAGATAAGATGTGGGTGGGCTGCGGTTGCTGTTACTATTGTCATTATAAGATAGGATGTGGGTGGGCTGCAGATGATGTTACTATTGTTGTCATTATAAGACAGGATGTGGGTGGGGTGCGGATGCTGCTATTGGTGTCATTATAAGATAGGATGTGGGGGGCTGCGAATGCTCCTACTAGTGTTGTCACTATAAGATAGGATGTGGGTGGGCTGCGGATGTTGTTACTTATGTTGTCATCATAAGATAGGAAGTGGGTGGGCTGCGGATGCTGTTACTATTGTCATTATAAGATAGGATGTGGGTGGGCTGCTGATGTTGTTTCTATTGTTGTCATTATAAAATAGGATGTGGGTGGGCTGCAGATGATGTAACTATTGTTGTCATTATAAGACAGGATGTGGGTGGGGTGCGGATGCTGCTATTGGTGTCATTATAAGATAGGATGTGGGGGGCTGCGAATGCTCCTACTAGTGTTGTCACTATAAGATAGGATGTGGGTGGGCTGCAGATGTTGTTACTTATGTTGTCATTATAAGATAGGATGTGGGTGGGCTGCGGATGTTGTTACTTATGTTGTCATTATAAGATAGGAAGTGGGTGGGCTGCGGATGTTGTTACTATTGTCATTATAAGTTAGTATGTGGGTGGGCTGCGGATGCGGTTACTATTGTTGGCATTATAAGTTAGGATGTGGGTGGGCTGCGGATGCGGTTACTATTGTTGTCATTATAAGTTAGGATGTGGGTGGGCTGCGGATGCAGTTACTATTGTTGTCATTATAAGATAGGATGTGGGTGAGATGCGGCTGCTGTTACTGTTGTCATTATAAGATAGGATGTGGGTGGGCTGCAGATACTGTTACTATTGTTGTCATAAGATAGGATGTGGGTGGGCTGCGGATGCAGTTACTATTGTTGTCATTATAACATAGGATGTGGGTGGGCTTCAGATGTTGTTACTATTGTTGCCATTATAAGATAGGATGTGGGTGGGCTGGGGATGTTGTTACTTATGTTGACATTATAAGATAGGATGGGGGTGGGCTGCAGATGCTGTTACTATTGTGGTCATTATAAGATAGGATGTGGGTGGGCTGCAGAGGCTGTTACTGTTGTCATTATAAGATAGGATGTGGGTGGGCTGCGGATGTTCTTACTACTGTTGTCATAAGATAGGATGTGGAACTTATATCGACAATAGTAACAACATCTGCAGCCCACCCGCATCCTAACTTATAATGACAACAATAGAAACCGCATCCGCAGCCCACTCACATCCTATCTTATGACAACAATAGTAACAGTATCTGCGGGTGGGCTGCAGATGCTGTTACTGTTGTCATTATAAGAGAGGATGTGGGTGGGCTGCGGATGTTGTTACTATTGTCATTATAAGATAGGATGTTGGTAGGCTGTGGATGCTATTTCTATTGTTGTCATTATAAGGTAGGATGTGAGTGGGCTGCGGATGTTGTTACTATTGTTGTCATTATAAGATAGCATGTGGGTGGGCTGCAGATGATGTAATTATTGTTGTCATTATAAGATGGGATGTGGGTGGACTACAGATGCTGTTACTATTGTCATTATAAGATAGGATGTGGGTGGGCTGTGGATGCGGTTACTATTGTTGTTATTATACGATAGGATGTGGGTGGGCTGCGGATGACATTACTATTGTTGTCATTATAAGATAGGATGTGGGTGGGCTGCAGATGTTACTTTTGTTGTCATTATAAGGTAGGATATGGGTGGGCTGCAAATGCTGTTGCTAGTATTTTCATTATAAGATAGGATGTGGGTGGGCTGCAGATGTTGTTACTATTGTTGTCATTATAAGATAGGATGTGGGTGGGCTGCAGATGCTGTTACTATTGTTATCATTATAAGATAGGATGTGGGTGGGCTGCGGGTGTTGTTACTATTGTTGTTATTATAAGATAGGATGTCAGTGGGCTGCGGATGTCATACTATTGTTGTCTTTATAGGTTCATAGGTTCATACTAGGCTATCTGCCCTAGGGCATTTATAAGCCTAGCCAGAGTGTGTTTGGCTTTCGCCTCCCATTTTAAATTTATTTTGCTATGCCCTTTTTCGAGGTTAGTATACTGTGCCTCTGTCTAACAGTGACACAGAAGTGATACCCGGGGTAAACCTGTGATCTCCCATCCACTCATCAAGATTCCTCTTGAAGAGAGTCAATGAGGGACTAATCTGGACTGGGATTTTATTCCAGAGTGAAGGGAGCCTCTGGGTTATGAATCTGTCCCTCCAGCATGTCCTATTTATTTCAGTGCTCGGGTTCAAGTCTCTCGAGCGCGTAGCTCGATGGGATTTGGATTTTCTGAGGTGCAGCATGTCCATTAATTCCGGGTTGGACATGGCTTTATACGTCGGGCACAGATCGCCTCTGAGCAGGCGGTATGCCACTGAGTAGAGCTGGAGTTTCTTTAACTGGGCAGCATATGGCATCTGTTTGAGCCCTTTGATCCTCTTGGTGAGGTACTTTTGGGGTCTTTCCAGTTGCTACAGGTGTCTGGTAAGGTACATCCCAAAAGGGGCATTGTACTCAATTATGGGCCTGATGAGGGATGAGTAAAGAGACACAATGACCTCCCTTGATCTAGATGTGAATACCTTCATGATTAGGTGGGCTATATAAAATGTTTTTCTAACCACTTTGGCCATGTGGTTGTCAAATGAGAGATTGCTATCAACTTGGGTCCCCAGGTCCCTAATTACTTCTTCTGTACTTAATGGATTACCACCTATGTGGTAATTTGTGGGCACTTTGTTTTTGCCAAAGGGGATGACTATACACTTTTTGGCATTTAGCTTGAGGCCATGGCTCTGGCACCAGTTGTCTGTTTCTATGAGGCCCTTTTGGAGGATGCTTGTGTCAGCTGGACAGTCAATTATGGTGCCCAGTTTGCAGTCATCTGCGAACTTGGTCAGCCACAGTCCTTCCGTGTTGGCCTGTACCTCCGAGAAATATATACCGAACAAGAGAGGTCCCAGGACTGAGCCTTGTGGGACGCCACTTGTAACTGGTTTGGAGTCTGACATGGCTCCAGCAATTCTAACCATGTGGGTTCTGTCCTTGAGCCAGTTTGCAACCCATCTAGTGACAGAGGGGTTTATATTTAAGCTGGTGAGCTTATCTATAATGCCTGAGTGGGGTATTGTATCGAAGGCTTTTGCGAGGTCCAGGTAGGCTATGTGGACCACCTTCCCCTCATCAATGGCCTTGGTGACTGTTTCAAGGAAATCGACCAGGTTTAATAGGCAGGATCTGCCCTTAACAAAGCTGAACTGGATAGGATCCAGCGTCTGTAGGTCCCCAATATCTTTATTTATGAGGTCCATGATGATCCTTTCCATAGCTTTGCAGACCAAGCTAGTCAGGCTTATGGGGCGATAGTTTCCAGGATCCATTGAGGCACCACCTTTGTGGAGAGGGACCACTGTTGCTGTACACCACTCTTTGGGTACATATCCTGTAGTAAGGCTGAGATTGAACAGTAGTTTTATGTTTGGGTTTAGCTCTTCTTGGAGTTCATGTAGGACGCAGCCCGGGACACCGTCTGGTCCCATTGATGCTGTGTTTTTTTGCTTTGGAGAGGGCGGTTCTTACCTGAGCATCTGAGATGTCAGGGGGGCAGCACTCTGCTGGGATAGATATTTGCCCTTTGGTGGGGGGGGAGAAGTTTGCGCTGAACCTGTCAGCTAGGATGTTGGCAATGTCTGTGGGTTTGGTGTATTTTTGTCATTTTGGACTAATTCTGAGCATATCTGGGAATTCTCACCCAGGTTCCTAACATAACTAAAGAAAGCCTTGTGATTATCCTTAGTGTTCTGTGCAATTTTTCTCTCAAAGCTGGCCTTAGATGATTTTATGAGTGCCCATAGTTTTTTGCTAATACTGATCAGAGATGCCTTCCCTTTTTGGGATTTTGCTCTATCATGTAGTAGCATCCTCCTTCTATTGTATAGTTTGTTTATGGCTGGGGTCCACCAGACAGGACATCTGCCTTTGGAGGATTGGGTCTTGGTTTTATTTGGGATTGCATGATCCATGCATTCCTGAAGGTGTTCATAGAATGCATTTATAAAGGATTCTGCGGTCTGGGCTGTATTTTCCACAGGCCCGGGGGCTTTGAAGGATTCCACCTCGGTTTTGAGGAGTGTGAAATTTGCTTTAGAGAAGTTTTTCACTGTGATTTTCTGGGCAGGTGGTGGGGTCGGGATGTGAATATCCAGTGAGATTAGTTTATGGTCTGATCTTACCAGTGAGGGATACACTTCTGGTCTGGAGCATAGAGTCCCCATGTTGGTGATGATCAGGTCCAGTATGTTTTCCCCTGTTGTGGGAGTGGTAACAAGTTGTTCCATAGCATTTGAGTTTATAAATTCTAGAAACCTTTGGGCTAGGGTGTTGGAGCTAGAGTAATGCTCCCAGTCTATGTTTGGGCAGTTGAAGTCGCCCAATATAATGGTGTTTGGAGAGACCTTCATATTTTCCAGTGTTCTTAGGAAGGTCGAGTGGGGTTCCTGGGTTTGGGAGGGTGGTCTGTAGCAGGCTATAAACTGGAAGGCAGTTTTACCCACTGTTAGTTGCACATGGATAGTCTCTGATGCTTCGTGCTGTGCCACCAACCTGGAGGTGTGGGTATCTTTGACAAATATTGATACTCTCCCTCCTTTTGTGGTTCAGTCCAAATTTGGGGCTGCAGATGTTGTTACTATTGTTGTCGTTATAAGATAGGATGTGGGTGGGCTGCACGGATGCTGTTACTATTGTTGTCATTATAAAATAGGATGTGGGTGGGCTGCAGATGCTGTTACTATTGTCATTATAACATAGGATGTAGGTGGGCTGCAGATGTTGTTACTAATGTTGTCATTATATGATAGGATGTGGGTGGGCTGCGGATTCTGTTACAATTGTTGTCATTATAAGATAGGATGTTGGTGGGATGCGGATGCTGCTAATATTGTCATTATAAGATATGATGTGGGTGGGCTGCGGATGTTGTTACTTTTGTTGTCACTATAAGATCGGATGTGGGTGGGATGCGGATGCTGCTAATATTGTCATTATAAGATAGGATGTGGGTGGGCTGCAGATGCTGTTACAATTGTTTTCATTATAAGATAGGATGTGGGTGGGATGCGGATGCTGTTACAATTGTTTTCATTATAAGATAGGATGTGGGTGGGCTGCGGATGTTGTTACTATTGTTGTCATTATAAGATAGGATGTGGGAGGGCTGCGGATGTTACTATTGTCATTATAAGATAGGATATGGGTGGGCTGCGGATTTTACTATTGTTGTCATAATAAGATAGGATATGGGTGGGCTGCAGATGCTGTTGCTGTCATTATAAGATAGGGTGTGGGTGGGCTGCAGATGCTGCTAGTCTTGTTGTCATTGTATGATAGGATGTGGGTGGGCTGCGGATGCGGTTACTATTGTTGTCATTATAAGATAGGATGTGGGTGGGCTGCGGATATTACTATTGTCATTATAAGATAGGATGTGGGTGGGCTGCGGATTTTACTTTTGTTGTCATTATAAGATAGGATGTGGGTGGGCTGCAGTTGCTGTTACTATTGTTATCAGCATAAGATAGGATGTGGGTGGGCTGCGAATGTTGTTACTATTCTTATTATAAGATAGGATGTCGGTGGGCTGCAGATGTCATACTATTGTTGTCATTATAAGATAGGATGTGGGTGGGCTGCAGATGCGGTTACTATCATTGTCATTGTAAGATAGGATGTGGTTTGGCTGCGGATGTTGTTACTATTGTTATTATAAGTTAGGATTTGGGTGGGCTGCGGATGTTGTTACTGTTGTCATTATAAGGTAGGATGTGGGGGGCTGCGAATGTTGTTACTATTGTTGTCATTTTAAGATAGAATGTGGGTGGGCACCGGATGCTGTACTATTGTCATTATAAGTTAGGATATGGGTGGGCTGAAAATGATGTAACTATTGTTGTCATTATAAGATAGGATGTGGGTGGGCTGCAGATGATGTAACTATTGTTGTCATTATAAGTTAGGATGATGGTTGGCTGTGGATGTGGTTACTATTCTTGTCATTAAAAGATAGCATGTGGATGGGCTGCGGATGCTGTGCTATTGTTGTCATTATAAGATAGGATGAGGGTGGGTTGCGGATGCCGTTACTATTGTCAGTATAAGTTCGGATGTGGGTGGGCTGCGGATGTTGTTACTATTGTTGTCATTATAAGTTAGGATGTGGGTGGGCTTCAGATGCTGTTACTATTGTCATTATAAAATAGGATGTGGGTGAGCTGCAGATGATGTAACTATTGTTGTCATTATAAGGTAGGATGCGGGTGGGCTGCAGATGCTGTCATTATTGTCTTTGTAAGTTAGGATGTGGGTGGCCTGCGGATGTTGTTACTATTGTTGTCATTATAAGATAGGATGTGGGTGGGCTGCAGATGTTTTTTCTATTGTTGTCATTATAAGATAGGATGAGGGTGGGTTTCAGATGCTGTTACTTTTGTCATTATAAGACACGATGTGAGGGGCTGCGTATGTTGTTTCTTATGTTGTCATTATAAGATAGGATGAGGGTGGGCTGCAGATGATGTAACTATTGTTGTCATTATAAGATAGGATGTGGGTGGGCTGCAGATGCTGTTACTATTGTTGTCATTATAATATAGGATGAGGGTGGGCTGCAGATGATGTAACTATTGTTGTCATTATAAGATAGGATGTGGGTGGGCTGCAGATGTTGTTTCTATTGTTGTCATTGTAAGATAGGATGTGGATAGGCTGCAGATGTTGTTTCTATTGTTGTCATTATAAGATAGGATGTGGATGGGCTGCGGATGCTGTTACAATTGTTGCATTATAAGATAGGATCTGGGTGGGCTGCAGAGATGCTACTATTGTTGTCATTATAAAATAGGATGTGGGTGGGTTGTGGATGTTGTTACTTATGCTGTCATTATAAGATAGGATGCGGGTGGGCTGCAGATGCTGTTACTATTGTTGTCATTATAAGATAGGATGTGGGTGGGCTGTGGATGTTGTTACTATTGTTGTCATAAAATAGGATGTGGGTGGGCTGCAGATGCTGTTACTATTGTTGGCATTATAAGATAGGATATGGGTGGGCTGCAGATTCTGTTACTATTGTTGTCTTTATAAGTTGGGATGCGGGTGGGCTGCAGATGCTGCTACTATTGTCAGTATAAGATGTGGGTGGGCTGAGGATGTCGTTACTATAGTTGTCATTATAAGATAGGATCTGGATAGGCTGCAGAGCTGCTACTATTGTTGTCATTATAAGATAGGATGTGGGTGGGCTGCAGATGGTGTTATAATTGTTGTCATTATAAGATAGGATGTGGGTGGGTTGCGGATGCTGTTACTATTGTCATTATAAGTTATGATGTGGGTGGGCTGCGGATGTTGTTACTTATGTTGTCATTATAAGATAGGATGTGGGTGGGCTGCAGATGTTTTTACTATTGTTGTCATTATAAGTTAGGATGTGGGTGGGCTGCAGATGATGTAACTATTGTTGTCATTATAAGATAGGATGTGGGTGGGCTGCAGATGATGTATCTTTTGTTGTCATTATAAGCTAGGATGTGGGTGGGCTGTAGATGCTGTCACTATTGTCTGTGTAGGTTAGGATGTGGGTGGGCTGCGGATGTTGTTACTATTGTTGTCATTATAATATAGGATGTGGATGGGCTGCAGATGATGTAATTATTGTTGTCATTATAAGATAGTATGTGGGTGGGCAGTAGATGTTTCTATTGTTGTCATTATAAGATGGGATGTGGGTGGGCAGTGGATGCTGTTACAATTGCCATTATAAGATGCGATGTGGGTGGGCTGCAGAAGATGTAACTATTGTTGTCATTATAAGATAGGATGTGGGTGGGCTGCTGAAGATGTAACTATTGTTGTCATTATAAGGTAGGATGTGGGTGGGCTGCAGAGCTGTTACTATTGTCATTATGAGATAGGATGTGGGTGGGCTGAAGATGATGTAACTATTTTTGTCATAAGATAGGATGTGGGTGGGCTGCAGATGTTGTTACTATTGTTGTCATTATAAAATAGGATGTGGGTGGGCTGCAGAAGATGTAACTATTGTTGTCATTATAAGATAGGATGTGGGTGGGCTGCAGATGCTGTTAATATTGTCATTATAAGATAGGATGTGGGTGGGCTGCAGATGATGTATCTTTTGTTGTCATTATAAGGTAGGATGTGGGTGGGCTGCAGATGCTGTCACTATTGTCTTTGTAAGTTGGGATGTGGGTGGGCTGCGGATGTTGTTTCTATTGTTGTCATTATAAGATAGGATGTGGGTGGGCTGCGGATGTTGTTTCTATTGTTGTCATTATAAGATAGGATGTGGGTGGGCTGCGGATGCTGTTACTATTGTCATTATAAGATAGCATGTGGGTGGGCTGCGGATGTTGTTACTATTGTTGTCATTATAAGATAGGATGTGGGTGGGCTGCATATGTTGTTTCTATTGTTGTCATTATAAGTTAGGATTTGGTGGGCTTCAGATGCTGTTACTATTGTCATTATAAGTTAGGCTGTGGGTGGGCTGCGGATGCTGTTACTATTGTTATTATAAGTTAGGATGTGGGTGGGCTGCAGATGTTGTTACTATTGTTGTCATTGTAAGATAGGATGTGGGTGGGTTGCAGATGCTGCTACTATTGTCATTATAAGTTAGGATGTGGGTGGGCTGCAGATGATGTAACTATTGTTGTCATTATAAGGTAGGATGTGGGTGGGCTGCAGATGCTGTCACTATTGCCTTTGTAAGTTAGGATGTGGGTGGGCTGCGGATGTTGTTACTATTGTTGTCATTATAAGATAGGATGTGGGTGGGCTGAGGATGTCGTTACTATAGTTGTCATTATAAGATAGGATCTGGGTAGGCTGCAGAGCTGCTACTATTGTTGTCATTATAAGATAGGATGTGGGTGGGCTGCAGATGGTGTTATAATTGTTGTCATTATAAGATAGGATGTGGGTGGGATGTGGATTCTGTTACTATTGTTGTCTTTATAAGTTGGGATGCGGGTGGGCTGCGGATGCTGCTACTATTGTCAGTATAAGATAGGATGTGGGTGGGCTGAGGATGTCGTTACTATAGTTGTCATTATAAGATAGGATCTGGGTAGGCTGCAGATGGTGTTATAATTGTTGTCATTATAAGATAGGATGTGGGTGGGATGCGGATGCTGTTACTATTGTCATTATAAGTTATGATGTGGGTGGTCTGCGGATGTTGTTACTTATGTTGTCATTATAAGATAGGATGTGGGTGGGCTGCAGATGTTTTTACTATTGTTGTCATTATAAGTTAGGATGTGGGTGGGCTGCAGATGATGTAACTATTGTTGTCATTATAAGGTAGGATGTGGGTGGGCTGCAGATGCTGTCACTATTGCCTTTGTAAGTTAGGATGTGGGTGGGCTGCGGATGTTGTTACTATTGTTGTCATTATAAGATAGGATGTGGGTGGGCTGAGGATGTCGTTACTATAGTTGTCATTATAAGATAGGATCTGGGTAGGCTGCAGAGCTGCTACTATTGTTGTCATTATAAGATAGGATGTGGGTGGGCTGCAGATGGTGTTATAATTGTTGTCATTATAAGATAGGATGTGGGTGGGATGTGGATTCTGTTACTATTGTTGTCTTTATAAGTTGGGATGCGGGTGGGCTGCGGATGCTGTTACTATTGTCATTATAAGTTATGATGTGGGTGGTCTGCGGATGTTGTTACTTATGTTGTCATTATAAGATAGGATGTGGGTGGGCTGCAGATGTTTTTACTATTGTTGTCATTATAAGTTAGGATGTGGGTGGGCTGCAGATGATGTAACTATTGTTGTCATTATAAGATAGGATGTGGGTGGGCTGCAGATGATGTATCTTTTGTTGTCATTATAAGCTAGGATGTGGGTGGGCTGCAGATGCTGTCACTATTGTCTGTGTAGGTTAGGATGTGGGTGGGCTGCGGATGTTGTTACTATTGTTGTCATTATAATATAGGATGTGGATGGGCTGCAGAAGATGTAACTATTGTTGTCATTATAAGGTAGAATGTGGGTGGGCAGTAGATGTTTCTATTGTTGTCATTATAAGATGGGATGTGGGTGGGCAGTGGATGCTGTTACAATTGTCATTATAAGATGCGATGTGGGTGGGCTGCAGAAGATGTAACTATTGTTGTCATTATAAGATAGGATGTGGGTGGGCTGCAGAAGATGTAACTATTGTTGTCATTATAAGGTAGGATGTGGGTGGGCTGCAGAGCTGTTACTATTATTGTCATTATAAAGTAGGATGTGGGTGGGCTGCAGAAGATGTAACTATTGTTGTCATTATAAGATAGGATGTGCGTGGGCTGCAGATGCTGTTAATATTGTCATTATAAGATAGGATGTGGGTGGGCTGCAGATGATGTATCTTTTGTTGTCATTATAAGGTAGGATGTGGGTGGGCTGCAGATGCTGTCACTATTGTCTTTGTAAGTTGGGATGTGGGTGGGCTGCGGATGTTGTTTCTATTGTTGTCATTATAAGATAGGATGTGGGTGGGCTGCGGATGTTGTTTCTATTGTTTTCATTATAAGATAGGATGTGGGTGGGCTGCGGATGCTGTTACTATTGTCATTATAAGATAGCATGTGGGTGGGCTGCGGATGTTGTTACTATTGTCATTATAAGATAGGATGTGGGTGGGCTGCAGATGTTGTTTCTATTGTTGTCATTATAAGTTAGGATTTGGTGGGCTTCAGATGCTGTTACTATTGTCATTATAAGTTAGGCTGTGGGTGGGCTGCGGATGCTGTTACTATTGTTATTATAAGTTAGGATGTGGGTGGGCTGCAGATGTTGTTACTATTGTTGTCATTATAAGATAGGATGTGGGTGGGTTGCAGATGCTGCTACTATTGTCATTATAAGTTAGGATGTGGGTGGGCTGCAGATGTTGTTTCTATTGTTGTCATTATAAGATAGGATGTCAGTGGGCTGCGGATGCGGTTACTATTGTTGTCATTATAAGTTAGGATGTGGGTGGGCTGCAGATGTTGTTTCTATTGTTGTCATTATAAGATAGGATGTGGGTGGGCTGCAGATGATGTAACTATTGTTGTCATTATAAGTTAGGATGTGGGTGGGCTGCAGATGCTGTCACTATTGCCTTTGTAAGTTAGGATGTGGGTGGGCTGCGGATGTTGTTACTATTGTTGTCATTATAAGATAGGATGTGGGTGGGCTGCAGATGTTGTTTCTATTGTTGTCATTATAAGATAGGCTGTGGGTGGGTTGCGGATGTTGTTACTATTGTTGTCATTATAAGACAGGATGTGGATGGGCTGCAGATGTTGTTACTATTGTTGTGATTATAAGGTAGGATGCGGGCGGGCTCTGGATGGTATTACTATTGTCATTATAAAATAGGATGTGGGTGGGCTGCAGAGCTGTTACTATTGTTGTCATTATAAAATAGGATGTGGGTGGGCTGCAGATGATGTAACTATTTTTGTCATTATAAGATAGGATGCGGGTGGGCTGCAGATGTTGTCACTATTGTCTTTGTAAGTTAGCATGTGGGTGGGCACCGGATGTTGTTACTATTGTTGTCATTATAAGATAGGATGTGGATGGGCTGCAGATGATGTAACTATTGTTGTCATTATAAGATAGGATGTGGGTGGGCTGTAGATGATGTAACTATTGTTGTCATTATAAGATAGGATGTGGGTGGGCTGCAGATGTTGTTTCTGTTGTTGTCATTATAAGATAGGATGTGGATGGGCTGCAGATGTTGTTTCTATTGTCATTATAAGATAGGATGAGGGTGGGCTGCAGATGCTGTTGCTATTGTCATTATAAGATATGATGTGGGTGGGCTGCAGAGCTGCTACTATTGTCATTATAAAATAGGATGTGGGTGGGCTGCAGACGCTGTTACTATTGTCATTATAAGATAGGATGTGGGTGGGTTGCAAATGATGTAACTATTTTTGTCATTATACGATAGCATGTGGGTGGGCTGCGGATGTTGTTACTATTGTTGTCATTATAAGATAGGATGTGGGTGGGTTGCAGAAATGTTACTATTGTTGTCATTATAAAATAGGATGTGGGTGGGCTGCAGACGATGTAACTATTTTTGTCATTATAAGACAGGATGTGGGTGGGATGCGGATGCTGTTAATATTGTCATTTTAAGATAGGATGTGGTGGGGCTGCGGATGTTGTTACTGTTGTTGTCATTATAAGATAGGATGTGGTTGGGCTGCAGGTGATGTTACTATTGTCATTATAAGTTAGGATGTGGGTGGGCTGCGGATGTCGTTACTATAGTTGTCATTATAAGATAGGATGCAGGTGGGCTGCAGATGCTGTTACTGTTGTCATTATAAGATAGGATGTGGGTGGGCTGCGGATGTTGTTACTATTGTTGTCATAAGATAGGATGTGGGTGAGCTGCAGATGCTGTTACTATTGTCATTATAAGATAGGTTGTGGGTGAGCTGCAGATGTCGTTACTATTGTTGTCATTATAAGTTAGGATGTGGGTGGGCTGCGGATGTTGTTACTGTTGTTGTCATTATAAGATAGGATGTGGTTGGGCTGCAGATGATGTAACTATTGTTGTCATTGCAAGTTAGGATGTGGGTGGGCTGCAGATTCCGTTACTATTGTTGTCATTATAAAATAGGATGTGGGTGGGCTGCAGATGATGTATCTTTTGTTGTCATTATAAGCTAGGATGTGGGTGGGCTGCAGATGCTGTCACTATTGTCTGTGTAAGTTAGGATGTGGGTGGGCTGTGGATGTTGTTACTATTGTTGTCATTATAAGATAGGATGTGGGTGGGCTGCAGATGATGTAATTATTGTTGTCATTATAAGATAGGATGTGGGTGGGCTGCAGATGTTGTTACTATTGTTGTCATTATAAGATAGGATGTGGGTGGGCTGCGGATGCTGTTACTATTCTCATTATAAGATAGGATGTGGGTGGGCTGCAGATGTTGTTACTATTGTTGTCATTATAAGATAGGATGTGGGTGGGCTGCAGATGATGTAACTATTGTTGTCATTATAAGTTAGGATGTGGGTGGGCTGCAGATGTTGTTTCTATTGTTGTCATTATAAGATAGGATGTGGGTGGGCTGCAGATGCTGTTAATATTGTCATTATAAGATAGGATGTGGGTGGGCTGCAGATGCTGTTAATATTGTCATTATAAGATAGGATGTGGGTGGGCTGCAGATGTTGTTACTATTGCCATTATAAGATAGGATGTGGGTGGGCTGCAGATGCTGTTACTATTGTCAATATAGGTTAGGATGTGGGTGGGCTGCGGATGCTGTTACTATTGTTATTGTAAGTTAGGATGTAGGTGGGCTGTGGATGCTGTTACTATTGTTGGCATTATAAGATAGGATGTGGGTGGGCTGCAGATTCTGTTACTATTGTTGTCTTTATAAGATAGGATGCGGGTGGGCTGCGGATGCTGCTACTATTGTCAGTATAAGATAGGATGTTGGTGGGCTGAGGATGTCGTTACTATAGTTGTCATTATAAGATACGATCTGGGTGGGCTGCAGAGCTGCTACTATTGTTGTCATTATAAGATAGGATGTGGGTGGGCTGCAGATGCGGTTACTATTGTTGTTATTATAAGTTAGGATGTGGGTGGGCTGCAGATGCGGTTACTATTGTTGTCATTGTAAGATAGGATGTGGGTGGGATGCGGCTGCTGTTACTGTTGTCATTATAAGATAGGATGTGGGTGGGCTGCGGATGTTGTTACTTATGCTGTCATTATAAGATAGGATGTGGGTGGGCTGCGGATGGTGTTATAATTGTTGTCATTATAAGATATGATGTGGGTGGGCTGCGGATGTTGTTACTATTGTTGCCATTATAAGATATGATGTGAGTGGGCTGCGGATGCTGTTACTATTGTTGTCATTATAAGATAGGATGTGGGTGGGCTGCAGATGATGTAACTATTGTTGTCATTATAAGGTAGGATGTGGGTGGGCTGCAGATGCTGTCACTATTGTCTTTGTAAGTTAGGATGTGGGTGGGCTGCGGATGTTGTTTCTATTGTTGTCATTACAAGATAGGATGTGGGTGGGCTGCAGATGATGTAACTATTGTTGTCATTATAAGATAGGATGTGGGTGGGCTGCAGATGTTTCTATTGTTGTCATTATAAGATAGGATGCAGGTGGGCTGCAGATGCTGTTACTATTGCCATTATAAGATAGGATGTGGGTGGGCTGCAAATGTTATTACTATTGTTGTCATTATAAAATAGGATGTGGGTGGGCTGCAGATGATGTAGCTATTTTTGTCATTATAAGATATGATGTGGGTGGGATGCGGATGCTCTTAATATTATCATTTTAAGATAGGATGTGGTGGGGCTGCGGATGTTGTTACTGTTGTTGTCATTATAAGATAGGATGTGGGTGGGCTGCAGATGATGTAACTATTGTTGTCATTGTAAGTTAGGATATGGGTGGGCTGCAGATTCCGTTACTATTGTTGTCGTTATAAAATAGGATGTGGGTGGGTTGCAGATGATGTACCTTTTGTTGTCATTATAAGGTAGGATGTGGGTGGGATGCAGATGCTGTCACTATTGTTTGTGTAAGTTAGGATGTGGGTGGGCTGCGGATGTTGTTACTATTGTTGTCATTATAAGATAGGATGTGGGTGGGCAGCGGATGCTGTTACAATTGTCATTATAAGATGGGATGTGGGTGGGCTGCAAATGCTGTTACTATTGTCATTATAAGTTAGGATATAGGTGGGCTGCGGATGTTGTTACTATTGTTGTCATTATAAGATAGGATGTGGGTGGGCTGCGGATGACATTACTATTGTTGCCATTATAAGATAGGATGTGGGTGGGCTGCAGATGTTACTATTGTTGTCATTATAAGATAGGATGTGGGTGGGCTGCAGATGCTGCTACTATTGTTGTCATTATAAGATAGGATGTGGGTGGGCTGCGGATGTTGTTACTATTGTCATTATAAGATATGATGTGGTTGGGCTGCAGATGATGTAACTATTGTTGTCATTATAAGATAAGATGTGGGTGGGCTGCGGAATCTGTTACTATTGTCATTATAAGTTAGGATGTTGGTGGGCTGCAGATGCTGCTACTATTGTTGTCATTATAAGATAGGATGTGGGTGGGCTGCAGATGCTGCTACTATTGTTGTCATTATAAGATAGGATGTGGGTGGGCTGCGGATGTTGTTACTATTGTCATTATAAGATATGATGTGGTTGGGCTGCAGATGATGTAACTATTGTTGTCATTATAAGATAAGATGTGGTTGGGCTGCTGATGCTGTTACTATTGTCATTATAAGATAGGATGTGGGTGGGCTGCGGATGTTGTTATTATTGTTTCCATTATAAGATAGGATGTGGGTGGGCTGCGGATGCTGTTACTATTGTTGTCATTATAAGATAGGATGTGGGTGGGCTATGGATTCTGCTACTATTGTTGTCATTATATGATAGGATGTGGGTGGGCGGCAGATGCTGTTACTATTGTCAATATGTTAGGGTGTGGGCTGTGGATGCTGTTACTATTTTTATTATAATTTAGGATGTGGGTGGGCTGCAGATGCTGTTACTATTGTTGGCATTATAAGATAGGATATGGGTGGGCTGCAGATTCTGTTACTATTGTTGTCTTTATAAGTTGGGATGCGGGTGGGCTGTAGATGCTGCTACTATTGTCAGTATAAGATAGGATGTGGGTGGGCTGCGGATGTCGTTACTATAGTTGTCATTATAAGATTGGATGTGGGTGGGCTGGGGATGCTGTTACTGTTGTCATTATAAGATAGGATGTGGTTGGTCTGCAGATGATGTTACTATTGTCATTATAAGTTAGGATGTGGATGGGCTGCGGATGTCATTACTATAGTTGTCATTATAAGACAGGATGCAGGTGGGCTGCAGATGCTGTTACTGTTGTCATTATAAGATAGTATGTGGGTGGGCTGCGAATGTTGTTACTATTGTTGTCATAAGATAGGATGTGGGTGAGCTGCGGATGCTGTTACTATTGTTATTATAAGATAGGATGTGGGTGGGCTGCAGATGTCGTTATTATTGTTGTCATTATAAGTTAGCATGTGGGTGGGCTGCGGATGTTGTTACTATTGTTGTCATTATAATATAGGATGTGGATGGGCTGCAAATGATGTAACTATTGTTGTCATTATAAGATAGGATGTGGGTGGGCTGCAGATGTTGTTTCTATTGTTGTCATTATAAGATAGGATGTGGGTGGGCTGCAGATGTTGTTACTATTGTTGTCATTATAATATAGGATGTGGATGGGCTGCAGATGATGTAACTATTGTTGTCATTATATGATAGAATGTTGTTGGGCTGCAGATGCTGCTACTATTGTCAGTATAAGATAGGATGTGGGTGGGCTGCAGATGCTGTTGCTATTGTCATTATAAGAAAGGATGTGGTGGGCTGCAAATGTTGTTACTATTGTTGTCATAAGATAGGATGTGGGTGGGCTGCAGATTCTGTTACTATTGTTGTCTTTATAAGTTGGGATGCGGGTGGGCTGCAGATGCTGCTACTATTGTTAGTATAAGATAGGATGTGGGTGGGCTGTGGATGTCATTACTATAGTTGTCATTATAAGATAGGATGTGGGTGGGCTGCGGATGCTGTTACTATTGTTGTCATTGTAAGTTAGGATGTGGGTGGGCTGCAGATGCTGTTACTAATGTTGTCATTATAAGATAGGATGTGGTTGGTCTGCAGATGATGTTACTATTGTTATTATAAGTTAGGATGTGGGTGGGCTGTGGATGTCGTTACTATAGTTGTCATTATAAGATAGGATGCAGGTGGGCTGCAGATGCTGTTACTGTTGTCATTATAAGATAGGATGTGGGTGGGCTGCGGATGTTGTTACTATTGTTGTCATAAGATAGGATGTGGGTGAGCTGCAGATGCTGTTACTATTGTCATTATAAGATAGGTTGTGGGTGGGCTGCAGATGTCGTTACTATTGTTGTCATTATAAGTTAGCATGTGGGTGGGCTGCGGATGTTGTTACTATTATTGTCATTATAAGATAGGATGTGGTGATTATAAGTTAGCATGTGGGTTGGCTGCGGATGTTGTTACTATTGTTGTCATTATAATATAGGATGTGGATGGGCTGCAGATGATGTAACTATTGTTGTCATTATAAGATAGGATGTGGGTGGGCTGCAGATGTTGTTTCTATAGTTGTCATTATAAGATAGGATGTGGGTGGGCTGCAGATGCTGTTACATTTGTCATTATAAGATAGGATGTGGGTGGGCTGCAGATGCTGTTACAATTGTTGTCGTTATAAGATAGGATGTGGGTGGGCTGCGGATGCGGTTACTATTGTTGTCATTATAAGATAGGATGTGGGTGGGCTGCGGATGCGGTTACTATTGTTGTCATTATAAGATAGGATGTGGGTGGGCTGCAGATGTCATTGCTATTGTTGTCATTATAAGATAGGATGTGGGTGAACTGCGGATTTTACTATTGTTGTCATTATAAGATAGGATGTGGGTATGCTGCGGATGCTGTTACTATTGTCATTATAAGATAGGATGTGGGTGGGCTGCGGATGTTACTTTTGTTATTATAAGATAGGATGTGAGTGGGCTGCAGATGATGTTAATATTGTTGTCAGTATAAGATAGGATGTGGGTGGGCTGCATATGTCGTTGCTATTGTTGTCATTAGAAGATAGGAAGTGGGTGGGCTGCGGATTTTACTATTGTTGTCATTATAAGATAGGATGTGGGTCGGCTGCAGATTCCGTTACTATTGTTGTCATTATAAGACAGGATGTGGGTGGGCTGTGAATGTTACTATTGTTGTCATTATAAGATAGGATGTGGGTGGGCTGCGGATGTTGTACTATTGTCATTATAAGATAGGATGTGGGTGGGCTGCGGATGTTGTTACTATTGTTGTCATTATAAGATAGGATGTGGGTGGGCTGCGGATGTTGTACTATTGTCATTATAAGATAGGTTGCGGGCGGGCTGCAGATGTTGTTACTATTGTTGTTATTATAAGATAGGATGTGGTGGGTTGCGGATGCTGTTATTATTGTCGTTATATGTTAGGGTGTGGGTGTGCTGTGTATGCTGTTACTATTGCCATTGTAAAATAGGATGTGGGTGGGCTGCGGATGCTGTCATTATTGTCGTAAGTTAGGATGTGGGTGGGCTGCAGATTCTGCTAGTATTTTTGTCATTGTATGATAGGATGTGGGTTTGCTGCAGATGCTGTTACTGTTGTTGTCATTATAAGACAGGATGTGAGTGGGCTGCGGATGTTGTTACTATTGTTGTCATTATAATATAGGATGTAGGTGGGCTGTGGATTTTACTATTGTTGTCATTATAAGTTAGGATGTCGGTGGGCTGCGGATGTTGTTACTATTGTTGTCATTATAAGATAGGGTGTGGGTGGGCTGCAGATGCTGCTAGTATTGTTGTCATTGTATGATAGGATGTGGGTGGGCTGTGGATTTTACTATTGTTGTCATTATAAGATAGGATGTGGGTGGGCTCCGGATTCTGCTACTATTGTTGTCATTATAAGATAGGATGTAGGTGGGCTGCAAATACTGTTACTATCTTTGTCATTGTTATTTAGGATGTGGGTGGGTTGCGAATGCTTTTACTATTATTGTCATTGTGATATAGGATGTGGGTGGGCTGCAGATGATGTAACTATTTTTGTCATTATAAAATAGGATGTGGGTGGGCTGCGGATGTTACTATTGTCATTATAAGATAGGATGTGGGTGGGCTGCAGATGATGTAACTATTGTTGACATTATAAGATAGAATGTGGGTGGGCAGCGGATGCTGTACTATTGTCATTATAAGTTAGGATGTGTGTGGGCTGCAGATGATGTAACTATTGTTGTCATTATAAGATTGGATGTGGGTGGGCTGCAGATGATGTAACTATTGTTGTCATTATAAGTTAGGATGTGGGTGGCCTGCGGATGCGGTTACTATTGTTGTCATTATTAGATAGGATGTGGGCGGGCTGCGGATGCGGTTACTATCGTCATTATAAGACAGGATGTGGGTGGGCTGCGGATCTTACTATTGTCATTATAAGATAGGATGTGGGTGGGCTGCAGATGGTGTTACTATTGTTGTCATTATAAGATAGGATGTGGGTGGGCTGCGGATGTGGTTACTATTGTTGTCATTATAAGATAAGATGTTGGTGAGCTGTGGATGTGTTTACTGTTGTCATTATAAGGTAGGATGTGGGGGGCTGCGAATGTTGTTACTATTGTTGTCATTATAAGATAGGATGTGGGTGGGCTGCGGATGCTGCTACTATTGTTGTCATTATAAGATAAGATGTTGATGGGCTGCGGATGCGTTTGCTATTGTTGTTATTATAAGATGAGCACTATTGTCATAAATTAAATAACATGCCAAGTATTACACAGTAACAGCTAGAGTCTTAGATGATGCAATAGAAAACTGTCACTGATACCTGTACCGTAACTTTTTCTGGGTGAGAGGTATGAAGTGTTACAAATATACATGATCTTTGTATTTTTGTAAATATCTCTCAGAAGCAAACTAAAAGGATCTGCTTCTATGTATAAGAAAGTCTAGTCTGGCTAAATGAAAGTGATGCTGGTAATATGGGCCTGATTCATAAAAGCTAATGCTGATTGCTTTTGCATGCTATAGAATGCCATGCAAAGCCCTTCACTTTCAAAACCCAGTAATACAATGTAGCAAGACGACACCAAACTCCTTTCCTAAGCTTGTGTCGTTGTGTGCTAACAAGCTCTGGTCTATAGTATAGTGCACCTACGCTCTATGGTATAGTGTCTACACGTGGTTTAACAAGCTCTGGTCTATAGTATAGTGCACCTACGCTCTATGGTATAGTGTCTACACGTGGTTTAACAAGCTCTGGTCTATAGTATAGTGCACCTACGCTCTATGGTATAGTGTCTACACGTGGTTTAACAAGCTCTGGTCTATAATATAGTGCACCTACGCTCTATGGTATAGTGTCTACACGTGGTTTAACAAGCTCTGGTCTACAGTATAGTGTACCTACGCTCTATGGTATAGTGTCTACACGTGGTTTAACAAGCTCTGGTCTATAGTATAGTGCACCTACGTTCTATGGTATAGTGTCTACACGTGGTTTAACAAGCTCTGGTCTATAGTATAGTGCACCTACGCTCTATGGTATAGTGTCTACATGTGGTTTAACAAGCTCTGGTCTATAGTATAGTGCACCTACGCTCTATGGTATAGTGTCTACACGTGGTTTAACAAGCTCTGGTCTATAGTATAGTGCACCTACGCTCTATGGTATAGTGTCTACACGTGGTTTAACAAGCTCTGGTCTATAGTATAGTGCACCTACGCTCTATGGTATAGTGTCTACACGTGGTTTAACAAGCTCTGGTCTATAGTATAGTGCACCTACGCTCTATGGTATAGTGTCTACACGTGGTTTAACAAGCTTTGGTCTATAGTATAGTGCACCTACGCTCTATGGTATAGTGTCTACACGTGGTTTAACAAGCTCTGGTCTATAGTATAGTGCACCTACGTTCTATGGTATAGTGTCTACGTGGTTTAACAAGCTCTGGTCTATAGTATAGTGCACCTACGCTCTATGGTATAGTGTCTACACGTGGTTTAACAAGCTCTGGTCTATAGTATAGTGCACCTACGCTCTATGGTATAGTGTCTACACGTGGTTTAACAAGCTCTGGTCTATAGTATAGTGCACCAACGCCTATGGTATAGTGTCTACTGTGGTTTAACAAGCTCTGGTCTATAGTATAGTGCACCTACGCTCTATGGTATAGTGTCTACATGTGGTTTAACAAGCTCTGGTCTATAGTATAGTGCACCTACGTTCTATGGTATAGTGTCTACACGTGGTTTAACAAGCTCTGGTCTATAGTATAGTGCACCTACGCTCTATGGTATAGTGTCTACACGTGGTTTAACAAGCTCTGGTCTATAGTATAGTGCACCTACGCTCTATGGTATAGTGTCTACACGTGGTTTAACAAGCTCTGGTCTATAGTATAGTGCACCTACGCTCTATGGTATAGTATCTACACGTGGTTTAACAAGCTCTGGTCTATAGTATAGTGCACCTACGCTCTATGGTATAGTGTCTACACGTGCTTTGCACACCATTCACCACAGCAGCACCAGTGCCGTTCACTCAAGTCCTCATGGCATAACCTATTGGTCAGAAATAACGCACTGCATGATGGTGCTGCAATGACAAGCATAACAGCCTCCCTCCTACTCCAATGTTTAGTTCAGCATACAGTGTCGAGCAACATAATGAACATCATTAAACAGACGATGCCTTCAACGCTTCTGTTCTCTACATGGAATTTTCTTATCTACAGTGGTGTCTCTTACAGTGCAAGCAAGCCTGCTACCACACCCTGCCTTACCCCACTCCCACTCTATGATGTTGGTGAGCCTTCATTAGTGGGAGACAAAGATCCCAGTTTCACCCACGTGTCTAATGAATGAAACACGGTTGTTCATGCCTGAGGTGTACAATGCTGTAGAGCAGGGCTGACAGTTACTGTACAGTATGTTTTAGTAAGTGGCTAATGGAGCTGCTTGGTAAAACAAGCCATTCAGTATCATCTGCCTTACTCAGTCGCTACACAAGTCTGTAGTACAGACTTATCTTCTTGTACAATGCTAGAGTCACAAAGGATGGAATCACATCACAACTGTTTCATTGACAGTTTTACTAAGTCACAGTCATCTATATGAACAAACCAAGGGCGCAAATACCTCAGGTAGTTGGTAAAAGGAAGGAGGGAGTGATTTATCAAGTATGAGCTCTCTCACAGCCTTTCAAAGTCCACTCTGTACATACACATGAGTGGGCCTTGCTAAAGAAGAGGGGCTGCAGTGGATTATTTACTTTTATTTGTTTATTTAAATTATTTGTTTATTCGGCAGGTAAGATGGTCCATGGGCATTATTTTTTTATTTATTTGTTTTAATTTGTTTATTGGGTAAATGAGCTGGTCCATGGAGCTTTTCAACGACTGACCTGGGCACTGTGGCAGAAATGATGCAAATTAACATTCATACAGAACATCATTAATATTTTTTTCTTTCCCACTCCCACAGCTGATCATCAGTTACTACCAACTCCTCTCTTCGTTCACTGGGTCTACCAGACCTGCCTTAGCCTCTTTCAGGGCCAACCTGGCCCACATCCAGGGCAAATAAAGAGATCAGCAACACTAATGCAGCATCATATTGCTGCTGGGGAGAGTGTGTGCCAAACCTCCACCCTTTGGCGACCCTGCCAGCACTGCTGAGACACCGCATCTGTAGGTGCAGTACACTTTTCTGCATGCTCAATCTCTGGCTAAGGGTATACCCACTTTAAAGAGCAGATCTTGCCAGGCAACAAACCTAGGCTGCCTCTGCCTCACATCAGAATGAATGAGCCAACACTGGCTCCTTATTTCCCTACACTCCTGCATGTTCTGTCCAGCGCCTATGCCAGTAGTCGAACAGAATATTATTAATAATAACCCAGCATAGATAGTACATAAAGTGATATTACAATTAGTCCATTACTGAGAAAGCACTGATTTGAACATTTTGCAACAGGTTACAGCATTTATGCACTATATATATATATATATATATATATATATATATATATATATATACACACACACACACACACACACACACACACACACACACACACACACACACACACACACACACACGTGAAGTGGGTTTAATCGTATGTTCGTTAGGGCAAACGTTAGGAATGCTGTTTAGTCAGAAGGCTGGATCTTCTCAGGATGCTGGCTGCTTTGCGTGTGGGATTTCTTTACAGTGGGGAGTAGGATTTTGCCCTTTCCCCACAGTTTTTGATCTTGTAGTTGGTATATGTAATTATCAGGAATTGTGGGTGGGGCAGGGGATGCTTGTTCCATGCAAAAAATAAATATATATTTTTTTAGTTTTGCTTGTGCCAAGGTTAATGCTTGGTGCACACATACAAGCATCTCAATGAATTTAGTTTCAATCTTTTGTGGTTGATACAGTGTATTCTGATGTAGCTAGTTGGTGATCTAGGTTAATATATATTACACACACACACACAAAACACTAAACAGTATTAACAGATACTTAGCAATGATAGTGCAATGAGTGATGTTGCTGTAATTAATAGTCCATTTGGGAAAGCACTGATTTCAGCATTTTGAGCATGTACATTTACAGATCCTTATTTACAAGAATAACTACATCTTATAACCCAGAGAAACTAATATGGAAGTTGATATATTTTTATCGGTTTTATGCAGACTTTTTTTGTTAAACTTGGGAGAGAAAAGGAACATTTGGTGTTTGTCATCAGCTGAATGGAGACTATTAAGGGCATATACTTTTTGTGTTCTAAGTTGAGATATTTAATATGTGCTGCTTAAAAGGACACGTGATTAATACATTATGCAAAACTAAGAGGAAATAAAATGCAAACAAATAGGATTAAATTAAGTAGCTGCTTATTAACACACACACACACACACACACACACACACACACACACACACACACACACACACACACACATATATATAGATATATATATATATATATATATATACACACACACACACACACACACACACACACACACACACACACACACACACACACACACACACACATATACACACACACACACACACACACACACACATATATACACACACACACACACACACACACACACACACACACATATATATATATATATATATACACACACACACACACACACACACACACACACACACACACACACACACACACACACACACACACACACACACACACACACACACACACATATACACACACACACACACACACACACACACACACACACAGACACACACACACACACACACACATATATATATATATATATATATATATATATCTATATATATATATATATATACACACACATACACACACACACACACATATATGCCACAATACAGAGAAAAGATGATCAGCTTTAATATTTGGCTTAAACTCTGGTGTCATTCAAAGGGGATCCAATGTCTGTCTGCCTGGGATGACATGCTGGACAAGCCACACTGCTTCGCAAGGGATGGCTTGCACCTGTCACCCTGGGCTTCGGATATTGGCAAAGGCTCTTGCCACCCCATAGTGCCTTTTTAGGCAAGGCTCAAATTCTAAACCTACCACCCTAGAACACAAAAAAGGAAAAAAACTAAGGGTAATGCTTCTCAATGCCAGAAGTCTCATCCTCAAGATGCACTTTTCGAGGCCCTTCTCAGTATGGAGAACATCGATGTCTGTGCTGTGACTGAAACCTGGTTCAAGGCTCCTGAGAGCACCCCAGCACTATCAGGTTTTACCTCATATCATGCGTTCCGGCCCCAAAATCTGGACAACACCAAGAAAGGAGGGGGGTGTCCATATTCATCAAGGACACCCACACCTCAAGGTTGGTGGCAACGCACGATGCATCGGAGACCATCCAGGTGCAATTAACCATAGGCAAGACTGCTCTGCAATTTGTAGCATGTTACAGGCCACCCTCTCAAACTCAGGAACCTCACATAGCTTTCCTGAAAACACTGGAGGATAAATGTATCTCCAAACACCATCATACTAGGTGACTTCAACTACCCTAATATAGACTGGGATCACTACTCAAGCCCAAACACTCTAGCCCAAAGGTTCCTGGAGTTCATAAACTCAAATGCCATGGAACAACTAGTAACCATCCCCACAAGAGGTGAAAACATACTTGATCTCATCATCACGAACATGGGATCACAATGTTCAACACTGGAAGTATACCCCTCACTGGTGAGATCAGATCATAAACTAATCTCACTGGAGGTCCTCATCCCGCCCCCACCTGAGATAAAAAAGACCACAGTGAAGAACTTCTCAAAAGCCGACTTCACACTTCTAAA